>NW_020200912.1:29009-58839 GCF_001531365.2 Cynara cardunculus var. scolymus
TATATATATATATATACATATATATATATATATATATATATATATAAAACCTCAATATTACATTAATATTTCATAGATAGAAGCCAACGTTTTTGACTTCCAAATATAGATACCAAATTTGGAGAACTTCAATTTGTTATTGTTTTAGTGATTGGTTGGAGTTGAAAACACCTTATTTTAGTGTTTATAGTGGTGGATTGGAGATGCTCATAGCCGCACCTTGTCTCCTGGATCTCTAATCTTGTGTGGTTGGACGTAGGGGACCTTGCCATGCTGCCTAAGATCATTCGGAATAGGGTTCGTTTAGAACTTCATGTTAGTTTTAGTGAGGTTTTCAGGAGCTCATTTGAAACCATTTAAATGCGAAGTTTTTGTTAGAAGAACTTGTTTCTTTCAAAGACTAATTATCTTGGAATTGGTTGTTAGAGCTTGTTAACGGCTAGAACCAGCTTAACCAAATAATTTGCATGTTTAAAATATTTCGCCGACGATGATTTCAACCAAATGGCTTATGTGACACATTCTCTCTTTTTTAATTTTCAATTAGTTAATTGATTGCAAAGTTAGTTTGTTAACCAGATCCATCCTCACCTCGTATTTACTTTCTACTAGCCATTCCTGTATTTATTTATCCGATATTTATAGTTAAAAATACATGTTTTTAAGAAAAGACCAACTCAAATGAAAAGTTTGCTCGCTATTATGGCTAAGATCTCTCAGTGTACGAGGTGATATGATAAGACAGCCACAAAGGGCTGATGAGGCAGATGTTACTACCATCTGAAACTAGATTATTTGATCTTACTAACCTTGTCAAACTTAAGACGATTGTAAGTAATCTTGTGAGTGAAAGATCTTATGACAACAAACACAATTAACAACCGATGAAGGTCGGTGGTTTATGTAAATGTTACAAGTAACCAATCCATTAACAGATGCATTAAACAAGGATTTTATCAAGGGATATCTTGATCAATACTTAAATCGTAATCGATGACCGACAATTACAAAGATATTCATTATATAGTTGGAAAAGCGTTGAAGATATTATGGCCGAAGATAACGGTCAGATTGACAAGAGCATAGATACTCCAAGGCTTAGATCATTTCAACACACATTGCAATCTAGATGGAATTCCTTTGCTATCATCTACTCATTGTTCTTTACTTTATTGTTTATGATTATTTTTAGATTTTAATATTGTAAAAGGACGACACCCTTATTTGATATCATCAATTGTGAGTCATGCAATCATACGGTCTATATATCACCTGCAGTTTTTCTATCATTTTTGGGATTTTCTGTATCACCAAATCATCCCATGCAATTTTTGGCAAAAGAAGAAACATACAAAATTATAAAGCTATGTATAAGCACTTTAATATGTTGTGTAACAAGCTTACTTGATTTCTTTACTTCGAGTCAAAAACCGTTTTGTGATATTTTGTGACTATATATTTTGGTAATTTTGTAATTTAAAGATTAATGTATTTTAGGACTCATGATAATGTGGCTAAATCATTAAAAAAACTTGGCTATTTTAAAGACTAATTTATCTGTATAGATTGAAAAAGATTTTGTTTGAGTTTTTTTATTTTATATATAAAAGGTGCATGTTTTTTAGTTGGGAGGACGGCTTTGAAAACACTTGACTTTCTGTATAAAGCTCTCACTAGAAGTTTACTAAATAAGTTGTTTTTTGTATTTTTAAGCCACTATCAAACAATCATGTATACATGGGCGAACATTTTAGGAGTTGAGCGGGCTCCCGTGCACCTGCTCACTCAATTATTGCACAAGGAAAAAAATTTAGCTGTCTAATAGATGCACTCGCTAGATTTAAATGATGCCATTAAATGCTTTGAAACCAACTCTATAATAGAAAATATACATGGGTGAGATGGTTTAATTACCACTTGATATACAAGAGTTAATGGGTTCAAATATTTTAGGTGAAAATTTTCATTATTTGTTTTTAATTTATTTTATGATTTGTTGCTTTTAATCTCATTTTCAAAGCAACATATATTTATTTTTAGGATCAAAGTCGATTCCATTCCAAAAAATGTATCTTGTTCCTCAAATCGATAAAATTGAATCTTCCATAGGTTAAATTGTGATTTTGCTAACCGTTGATTCATCTTAAATGTATACCTGCGCAAAGAATTTTCTGGGTCAGCCACTGCATGTATAAGTTAAAACTGATCGAATAAGTTGTAAGTTCTCTTAAACTCGTTAACCTATTACCAAACATACCCTAAACTACGGGTATTCAAAAAAACCGTTAGACCGCTCAAACCGGTCGAAACAAGTCAAACCGGACCGTTTTTTGGCGGTTTGAGTGGTTTGACGGTTCGGTCTAGTCTAAAAATAGCCAAACTGCTTGGTCTGGACTGATCTACGGTTTGAACGTTTTTTGTGCGGTCTGGAGCGAACCGACCGTCAAAAATACACATGTATTAATTATATTTAGTTTCATGTTGTAGGTTTAACCTTTATGGGCCAATTAATAAAAGTTCGTCTAAGAAATTATGTTTTTTGTTTTTATTTAATTAATGTTTTTTTAATTTTAGAAATAGATGTTTATTTTATAATTCAGTATACTATATTTCAATAATGTTATACCTGTAGAAATTTCATTTATAAATGTTGATGTTTTTTTAATTTAAATCCCATAAAAGGTCCAAACCGTCTAAACCTGTTAAATCAGACCGCCTTTTTATGGTCTGATTTGGTCACTTTTTATCAAAACCGCTCGATTTAGAAAATTTCCTAAACCACTATTACAGTTTGGTTTGTAGTTTGAGAAGTTAAACCGACAAAACCGGAACACGAAGACCCTTGGGCTAAACCATTTAATTAAAGAGTAATATGGTGGTTGATGGTTGTTGGAGCAAGCCACAGTTTTATCCAAAAACAGAATGCATCTGCTACCTCCCACATGCAGGGATGCACATGTAACACAGTTGTTATCACATGGGTTTAATACAATTCAATACATGCACATGTACATGAGTGTATGTACATGGGTAGCAGCTCAAGCCATTATTATACAAATATTCAAACACTTCTAAATAAAAACCTTGAATTATATTCGCGATATATGTGGTTTGCTTAAATTTTGGATTTGATGTTTAAAATAAATTATTTATATTGATGGTTTCTAACTTTTCACTTTTTATGATATCCATGATCCTTCCATTTAACAACATTAGTTAGCAACCGTTATGAAAGACTAATTGGTATTTGAACAAACTATAGAACCAAAAGTGTAATCTGCTCTAAAATTTAATGTGATTGACATTTTTTTTAATTGTTTACAAAAAAATTTAATATATCCAATCACAAAACAAATTTCTTAAAGCAAAATATATATATTAAATAAAAATCTTTATATTTTTTAAAAACTATTAAATTTACAAAAACAAAAAAAAAATCTCAAGTTTAAAAAAACAAAGGAAACAAGATAAATTTATATATCTTGTGGGTTGAGAATTAAATATGCGAAAATATATTGAAAATTAAGTTCGATTAACATAATATTATTAATATATAGTCAAACTACAAATAATTAAAATAATAAGAAAATTAAAATTATAAATTAAGATAAAAATACTGATTATTCAAACAATTAAAGAAAAACCATCACCACAATAAAATTAGGTTCATATGATACCAAAAACAATTAAGAGTTATAATATATCATTTTATAAGTTTAATTTATAAGATCAAAAAATAAAACGTCATATCTAAAAGTGTTGCAATAAGTTTATAGAAAGCTTTTGAATGTCCTAATAAGTTTTTAGGACACTTATAATACAAAGTGTCGCATTAGCAATTTTATATGACACTTATAAAACAGTATCATATAAAAACACAAATGTGTAATCCATATTTTATATGAGAATCGGTTACAACTAATAACTCAAATTTATATGTGAACTCGTAAATTCTAACATAAAATTAAATGTAAATCTTACTTATAACTTATTTATTAATCATTTCAAACTTATGACCCAGATTCATATGTGAATTTAAAAAATATATATCATAATTGATCTTAAATAAATATATTGAAATTCTAGTTTTTTAGACATAATTTATTTAATTAAAGTATTGATTATATTTTAGATAATTTAATTTAAGAAAAATGTGTAATCCATTTTTTATTTAAAAAAGAAAATGGGTAAAATTTTGAAAAATAAATGGATTTGTAATTTAGTTGTACAATAATTTTAAAATGTCCCCTCAATATTATATGAATCTTTAAATTAGTCATCATTTTGTATTTATTTACGTCATTTAATCATCCCTTATATATACACCAGATGTGTGTGTATATATATATATATATATATATATATATATATATATATATATATATATATATATATATATATATATATATAGGGGCTGGTTCAAATACTAACCAAAACTATTGTGCAAACTATGTTAACCCGATATTGATCGTTCATTTTCTCATCAAACGGTCCTTATTAAATGAGACTATAAAAATAATTATTTAATTAATATATTAATTGAAATGCCTATGAACAACGGTTCAAAGGATACTTTGCATGAACACGGTGAACATTTATATGAACACGGTGAATGTTCATGGACATTACATGGATATGAACACCATGAACACCGTGAACATCAGAATTACCTCATGATCAATTAGAGGGATCTTAAAAGATTTGTAGCTCCCAAATAATTACTAGGGAGTTACATAAAGGTCAAATTACAAAATGACCCTTGTATTCAATTTATAAGTTACATTTGAACATAAAGTAAAGAAAGAATGTGATTGGTTGATGTTGGTTAGTAGAGTTAACACAAAAAAATGGGTTAGTATTTGAACCACCCTATATATANTATATATATATATATATATATATATATATATATATATATATATATTTTGTTAACTTTGTTAACCAATCTTGACCATTGATCTTTGAAATTTGTGGCTAAGATCATTCATGACATAAATGTAATTAATTGCACACATAGACAAGGTAATCGCCCATTAATGACAATGAAATTAATTTAGTTGTCCATTAATGACAATGAGACGTTTTGTAATCGTCCATTAATGACAATGAGACGTTTTGTAATCGCCCATTAATGACAATGAGATGTTTTGTAACTGCCCATTAATAACAATGTAACTATTCGGGAATTAATCTTGTCATCGAATCAAAACCAACAGTAAGATCCCCGACACTAGATTCTTCTATAGTTTTTTTTGTTAATGGTTCATATATGAACAAGTATTCGATATTTTATGGGAATTGTTCATGTGTGAACTAGGGTGTATATAGAAAAAAACGTAAATGACGCAAGTGTGCATATATGTCAATCTATGTTTGTATTTGACACAAGGGTTCACATATGTCAATTTGTGTTCGTAATTGACACAAGGGTTCATATATGTCGAGTTATGTTCATATGGTTATACGAATGTTCATATACGTGAATTTGTGTTCATATGGTCACACATATTCATCATCTTTCATATGTTCATTTATGTCAATATGTGTTCACATTTATATAAACTGTGTATATATGTCAATATGCGTTCGTAATGGACACAAGGGTTCATATATGTCAATTTGTGTTCGTAGTTGACACAAGGGTTCATATATGTCGAGTTGTGTTCATATGGTTGTACGAATGTTCATATATGTTAATTTGTGTTCATATGATCACACATGTTCATCATCTTTCGTATGTTCATGGGTCCATATGTGTTCATATTTATACCAACTGTACATATAGGTCAATCTGTTTTCGTAATTGACACAAGTGTTCATATATGTCAGTTTATGTTCGTAATTGACACATTGGTTCATATATGTCAAGTTGTGTTTATATGGTTGTACGAATGTTCTCATATGTGAATATGAGTTCATATGGTCATACATGTTTATCATCTTTCGTATATATCAATTTAAACGATACCGAAAACTTTATTACAGGGTCTCCTCCACCAATCACAAATTCATAAACATCAGAGATAGAAAATCAATATTAAAAAAATAACAAGATTAATAATAAGTTAACATAAATCATGAGATTTTATGATTTTGTAACTTCCAATTAATGATATAAGAGTTACATAAAGAAGAAAATTACATATGTACCCTTGTCATTAAATTCTAAGATGAATAGTAACCTAATAGTAAGATGGATTGTGATTGGTTGAAAATTGTTAACAAAATTAACACAATAGTTTTGGTTAACATTTGAACCAAACGCTCTCTCTCTCTCTCTCTATATATATATATATATAAAGAGAGAGAGAGAGAGAGCGAAAACGAAAACGAAAACGAAAACGAAAACATATATGATTTTACATTAAATATCAATTATAAAATCACATGTTATGGAAATTTTGTCTAGAAATTCTGAAATTTATATAAGTAAATATATTATAACAAATATATAAGAATAGTTAGTTGATTGTATTATCCAATGTTATTCAAGATACATACATAGACACAACACATATACTCCTTATCTAATATATCAAATGCATCCTTAAAATAAGAGTAAGGGGTTGTCCACTATATGCTTACCCAGTCATTTACCTTACCAGAAGAACATGGCAAGGGCTATAATCCTACCCGATAAGAGCGATGATAAGGATGGAGAGTCTTACCCGGTAAGTGAAGGTGACGACTCTTACCCGGTAAGCGCTCATGGGATAAATTGTTGCATATGATACCGTTTCATGGACTACGATATTATTCGACGAAGTAAATTGCAGTGTTCTTACCACTAAATGCTTACTGGGTAAGTACTAATATAAACAACCTCTAAATTACAAGAAGTGTCCATACGGTTTACCAACACTCACGTTTCTTCATTTGAGTTTCGAAATAACATCAAATACCTACAATAACAAATTTGAAGTGTAACTTAGTCAAGTTCGCCGATCAATAAGTCCAACATCTTAAGGCTTAATTAAAGATAACATCAAAACAATGTTGGGTTCAAAGTTGTGTGCTTAATAGTTGTATTCAAGATTTGTAATTTTCCTTTATATAAATAGTTTAGTTGCTTTGTAATTTAAAGTAACATTTCATTTCATGATATTGTAATATTTGAAGATCAATACACAAAACCTTTGAAGAACTTTCTCTCTCTCTACTATTTCATAAACTGCCATTGTTGATCTTAATTGTGAATGATTGATTAATTTCTGGAACATCAATTGGTATCAGAGCAGGAAACAATAACCAAATATCAGATTGTGAACTAATTCTATGAATTGGATTGAAGAACAGTTCTTGAATATTTATGTTTTGTTCGAACATCTTTTTTTTTACTGTTTTGAACCTGAATTTAATATTTGTGTGTAGTTTGATTGGATTGTGTGAAAATCATATGAGTTCGTTGGATTCATTCAATTTCATAATTGAATTAAATTTGAGTTCCAATTTGGATTTTTGTAATTCTTGAGTTTGAAGACTGTTCTTGAATAGTTTTGATCAAATTGATTATTTTAATCTGTTTTTAGATAGATTTGTGGTTAAAAACTTGTTTTTTGAAAGATTTTCGTACCTATCTGTACAAGTTTCATTCAATTTTGTTGAATTTGTGTGTTTTTTGGTTTGAATATGTGTAAACTGCGTGTTTGTAATCTTCATTGCTTGTTGAACATAATCATTGGGCGATTATCATTCCTCATCGCTCATTGAATATTCTTTGATTCTAAGTCTTTGTTGTCCGATAACATTTCCTCATCGCCTAGTGTGTTGGGCGATATACATCTTCATCACCTGTGTTGAATTTGTATTCTTCTTTATCTTTCAAAGTATTGTGCGATAACCCTCCTTCATCGCTTGAAGTATCATCCAGTGAAGTGTCTTCATCGCTCAAGTATTGGGCGATAAGCAATTTTCCAATAACCTTGTCCGATAGGGAATTACACCGCAAGTAATCAAAGCTAGCTCGAAGGATTTATAACAAAATGCAATTCAACAACTATTTATACCCTCCTAGAGAACAAAGTCAAGGCATTGATGAAACACAATCTTCCATGTGTAAAGTGAAATAACTATCTCTAGGCAAGAGTTGGCTGGACAAAATCTGATGACTTAAGCATTCCATCAACAGTTGAAGACCAGAAGGGGTTCCAAAGAGTTGTCGTTCACAGACCAGATGGACTCTTCATCAGTAGGTGATTATCAAGTTTGTCATCTCTGGTTCTTCATGGCCTATCTCTGGTTTGTCTTCATAGGGTCTCTAGTCTTTAACACTTGATCATTTTACAATACTTTTACAAGTAGGAATTCTGGGGTCTAATAGGAGGAAACAATGCTCACTTTTACATTGATTTCTCTTGCAGTTGTAACACCTATAGCTCAAACTACCGTGGTTGTAGGTAAATCTATAGCACCAGAAGCACCTCCAGTTTCCACTCCCCAAAGTGGTGACATTATGGCCACAAACCGAGAAAAAAATTACCATCTCCGAAGCATGTGAAACTTGACCTTAAAGATCTTTCTTTACCCGATAGAATGAAACATATAAATTTGGATGCTCAGTTTAAGAAGTTCTTGGACATATTTAAATAACTCCAAATTAACATACCTTTGGTAGAGGTTCTCGAGCAAACCAAAATATGTTAATTTTTCAAAGGACATCCTCAGTAAGAAAAAATGATTAAGTGAATTTGGGACAATGGCGTTAACTAAAGAATGTAGTGCATTTCGTACACGTAAAATAAGACATGAACTTAAGGATCCGGGTAGTTTTACCATTCCGTGTTCAATAGGAGGTAAGGAAGTAGGGCATAATGAATCTTCAACAACTTAGGAATAGGAGAAGTTCGTCCCACCAGCGTGATCTTACAGTTAGCGGATAGATCCTTAGCATATCCCAAGGGAAAAATAGAGGACATACTAGTTACGGTTGATAAATTCATCTTTCTGGCTGATTTTCTAATCTTAGATTAAGAAGCCCATAAAAATGTCATGATTATTTAAGGTTGACCTTTTCTCGTGACGGGAAGAACCTTAATTGATGTCCAAAAAGGTGAACTCACGATGAAAGTTAATGATCAACAGGTGACGCCAATGTTAAAGTCCTTGAAGTTTCATGGTGAATTAGAGGAATGTTCGGCCATAAGTGAAAATGTAAGTGTGGATCTGGAAAATTGCGGCCACAACCTCACCACTGTGGTGATAGATGATTATTTGGCTGTTGATGACAACAAGAAGATATAACAACATTTAAGTAGCTAGATTTTAAGGATAGAACTACTCAATCCCATTCTATAGTACAACCACCCGATTTGAAGTAAAATCTTTCCCTAGTCATCTTTAAGTATGCATATCTCTTAGAGGATGAAAATTTACTCGTAATCATCTTATCTAAGTTGGATTGTATATAAGAGCATAAGTTGTTAGAACTCCTAAGGAAGCATATGAGAGCACTAGGTTGGACCAAAGCCGACATAAAAGGAATAAGCCTAAATCAACTTGCCAACATACGATTATCTTGGAGGAAAATTGTATTGGAAAAGTGAAACCATAATGGAGACTTAATCAGATTATGAAGGAAGTGGTGACAAAAGAAATTATGAAATGGTTAGATACAGGTATAATATACCCAATATCCAGTAGCAGTTGGCTGTGCCCAGTCCAATGCGTTCGAAAAAAAGGTGGCACCATGGTGATGACAAAAATGAGCTCATACCACTTAGGATTGTAACCGGGTGGCATATTTGCATGGACTATATGCAATTAAATTTAGTAACCAAGAAAGATCATGTTCCATTGCCATTCACAGACCAAATGCTCGATAGGTTACCAGGCAAGGAATTTTACTCTCTTTAGATGGGTATTTGGGATATAACCAAATTCACATTGCACTCGAGGATCAAGAGAAAACGACTTTCACTTGTCCATACGATATGTTCACTTTTAAAAGAATGCCCTTTGGTTTGTGTAATGCTCATTTGACCTTCCAAAGGTGTATGATGTCTATCTTTTTCAGATATGATTGAAGACACCAATGGAAGTATTTATGGATGATATGTTTATGATTGGCACCTTATCTGACAATTTCCTTGACAACTTGAAAAAGCGTCTAGAGAGATGTGAAGCTCACATTCTGATTTTAATTAGGAAAAATGCCATTTTATGGTCCAAGAATGGATACTTTTAGGACATTTGGTTTCTCCGAGCGATTTAGAAGTTGATAAAGCTAAGATAGAAGTCATAATGCAATTGCCTGAGCCTACTTTGGTCAAAGGCATTAGAAGCTTCTTGGGACATGTCGGGTTTTATAGATGGTTTATCAAGGATTTTTTTTCAAAATTTACAAAAATTTTATATGACTTGTTGCATGTAGACCAAAATTTTCAATTTACCTCGGATTGCAAAATGTCTTTTGTAAAAATCATAACCACTCTTGTTTCGTCACAATTGTCGCAACAATTCTTCTAACTCAACCAATTGAAGTTTTTGCTTATTTCCCGCGATATACTCATTCATATTTAGCTCCTTAGTGGCCTAAAATGCTTTGTACTCTAATTTCAATGGGAGGTGACATGCTTTACCAAAAACTAAGTGAAATGGAGACAATACAAAAGGGTTTTGAATGCAGTATGGTAGGCCCAAAGTGCATCATCCAATTTGAGTGACCATTCCTTACGATGGGGGCTTGACCACTTTTTCTAAAAAAAAATTTAATCTTACAATTCTAAAGCTCAGAAAGCCCGTTCGTTTACAGATGATACATGGTTCCCACTCAATGTTGGAAGTTGTACTTGCTAAGGACAATACTTAACATATTGTTGATGAAATGAGTTCCCTCGTCATTAATTAAAGCTCGAGGTTTCCCAAAGAGGACAAAGATGTTTTTGTGTAAATATTTTATCATGGTCTTAGCGTCATTGTGCGGGAAATAAATTGACTCTACTCACTTTGAAACATAGTTGATAACGACCAAATTGTACTGATTGTTAAAAGACATGTGAAACGGTCCCACTAAATCATTACCCCATACATCAAAAAGTTCAACTTCTAAAATATTATTGAGGGACATTTCATTTTGTTGGAAAATGTTTCCAGTCCATCGACAACAACCACATATTTTCACAAACTCAAATGAATCTTTAAGAAGTGTTGGCTAAAAAATCCACTTTGCAGCACCCTAGCGGCTGTTTGTTGGCCACCCAAGTGGCCATCGTACGGTGAAGCATGAAATTCTTCCAAAAGTTTTTGTATTCAAATTCGGGAACACAACATCTTAGAACTTGATCGACTCCCATTTTTAAAAGATAGGGATCATCCCAAAAATATTGCTTGCACTCATAGAGAAACTTTTTAAATTGTTGCATGGTTTGGTTATACAGTCTTAGCCCACTAGCATGGTAGTTGGCTATGTATGCATATTAAAGATGTATTTCTCCATGAAAGTGTTGTATTGCTAAAATTCGCTCATCGGGAAAGTTCTTTGATTTCATGGTTTCTTCCACTTGATATTACACCTTCTAAACAACATAGATGATTTGCAACTTGATTATCGATCCCTTTTTTTTTTATCAATTATCTATAGATCAAATTCTTGCAAAAGAAAGACCCAACGTATAAGTTGAGGCTTTACGCCCGCCTTATTTATGAGATACTTGATAGTAGAGTGGTTGGTACGGACTATCTTGGTACAAATGACATAAAGTCTAAATCTGTCAAGAATATAAACTATGACAATCAGTTCTTTTTTTGGGGTGGTATAATTAATTTGAGCTTCGTTCAAAGTCTTTCTCGCGTAGTAAATCAGGTGAAAGATTTTATCCTACTTACGAAAATGCCAAAGTTTAAAGGAAAAAACTAAATAGTGGCATGATCGTGAAACTAAACAAATAATCTTTTCGGAAGGCCAAGGTGTTACCTTTCAACTCTTGCTTAAAATTGTTTCCTAGTAAACTCAAGTCACATTGGTCTGGCGCATTTACAATTGAGAAAATCAGTCCTTATGGTACTCTTGATTTTGATAAATCCTCATGATGGTAGCACCTTTTGTGTTAACGACCATCGAGTTAAGCACTACCTTCCCAAATGAGTGTCTAACCATGCTGAAAGTTCATCTTGAATTCTGTTTGTGGGTTAGAAATAACTAGTGTGCACAATAGAACTATATTTAGTAGTTTAATTACTTTCTCAGCAGGTTTTAGAATTTCATTGCTATTATGGCCACAGGTTCACCATTGTAGCCACTTTTCACAAAAAGTCAAAAGGTAGAAAGATGTGTTGGACAATGTCTCTTGGACAAAAGGTTGGGTTGTGTAAACCCGAGAACTCCTATTATAACATATTTGTACCACCTTTCTAGCTTAAAACCCCAATAACACATTTTTAGTGATTCTTTTTTGATGAAAGCTCAGAAGCACCCGGTAAAAATCTAAGTTTCACATTTATAGCTGAGTACTCTCGTGAGCCACCTACAACTCCTCCGCCCAAAAATATGATCTATCCTCTCCTATTTCCCCATAACCGGCCGAAACCCCTACCCATACACCTTACCTTATTTTTCCTCTAATCTAAAGCAAATCCAACAAACAAAACCTCTAAATTTTGTTCCTTCATGGTTCGCTCGAAGATATTGATCATCAACCACCATGCTTCCTAGAGAACGACCCGGTTGCAGAGGGCTACCGAACGACAAACTGTTGGCATTGACGCCACCCTGTCTACCATCGTTGATGTTGATCCTACTCCTTTTCCGACCACCAATCCCCCTATAACTTCCACTGGATACATGCCTTCTCTGCCTTAACCTCCGCTATCACTACTACATCGGTCCTCCTCCACCACCATTTAAATGGAGCTCAAGGATGAACACGTCACTGTCACATTCGTCTAACCCGAAACCCCCTCTCACTACCAAAGACTGCCGGCGATAAAAACCTTTCTCCTACCACCCATCGCACCGAACCACCATCACTTTCCACCTCTGAGCCACCAAAGAATGGTGGGGAACTCCTTGGCTTCAATCTCAATCACATGGGTGAAGTTCATTTTACGGACTAGGACATAGATGTTGATCAAAATTTTCACGGATGACAACCCTACTGATGTCAGGGTGATTCCGATTAGCATGGATGAGAAGTAAAGAAGCCAGTGGTCACAAATCAACCCGTATATAGTACTCAAAATGCCACGACTATGGTGAGCAAACATAGTGGTAGGCCAGTGGCCACCATGACTTCACCACAATAGCCCAATTCGAGTAAGTCTAGCACCTCTTCTGGGACGTTGTTTGTTTCTAAGGAAGAACTGCCAGTGAACCATTTGGATTAAGGGATTTTGAATCCTTTCCTTGGAATCCCCCATGGCAAGCTCCCCCCGTCCGCCCTCCATTGGTGACATGTATACCACCCTTATTTACAAAAGATTACTAGTCGAGCATGACTTTAATGTCACTTTAAATGAGGGATATACTTATGTTAAGTCACACCTCGAGGCACATCAATGGACCAATTTGGTGAACCACCCATGCCGAATTAATGTTATCCTAATCTGGAGTTCTTTGCAGCTTTCGGAGGGACATAAGGAAAAATGGTCACTATTTAGAGCCAGCGGGTGGTATGCTCTAGTGATTCCATTAACTCCACCATTGGCAAATACATTATTGATGGAACTACTATTGGTCAAGAGTGTTTGATAGCATCCACCCTCACATTGCCAAATTTTTGATGGAAAATAAAAATCGACGCGACATTATTCGTTCATGTCGCTTAAACTTTTCTACCAGCTTTTGGTTTCAATTTCTCATGCATAATATTATGCCAACTTGGTCATAACAGCACCTTATAGAGATATAAGTGTCTTTTTTTGTTTTGTATTCTTAGTGATATGTCGTTAAACTTAGGACCGATAATTTTTGGACCATGCTTGGGGAGGCCACTACCCAGTCTAGTTCTCACCTTATTTACCCTAGTTTCATTACCCGTTTGCTAAGAACTTTCGAGGTGCAAGAATTAGAAACAAATAGGATTCATTATAGCTCCTCAAGCATCGACCATGGAACCATCTATCACATGCATCCATCGCAGTGTTTTGCATGTACAGAGCAACCCGAGGGTGGTCCGTGTTGGTGATTTGTATCACTAATATCATTTAAGTGTAATGGGATTAATTTGTTGACCAGTATAATCATGATGAATATCAAACAAGTAAGGAAGGTGCGGAGTGCACACTTGTTTGAGTTTATTTTGACTAAACGACGGGGGTCCGGGGGCAGCGCCGCGGTGGTGGGGTCCAAGGGGTAGAGCCCCTGGCTTTTGACTCGGTTTTTTTAAACCCTGTTTAGGGTTCAAAAAACTGTCGTTATGACAGTTTTCGTATTTTTTTTGTTTCAATTTTTGAATTGGTTATTTCGTCTTGAGAGGTACATAGATTCATAACGATTTTTGGATTCTTAGTTCTATCAACCACTGAATTTTATCCGATTAAGATTTTGATTGTGCCGTCAAAATACTTCAATCTGAAAGTGATATACAATTTTCAGTGGATTTTAAGCAATTGAAAAACCATAAATTTCTAATAAAGATTGAAGTATTATGTGAAAATGGCTGACAAAGAATTTGTGAAAGACATGACAAGCAAATTCGATAAATTGTCGAAATTTTAAGGGCAAGATTTCCGTAGATGGCAGAAGAAGATGCATTTCCTCCTAACTACCCTGAAAGTGGTGTACGTTCGGAGTACCTCTGTGACTGAATATGTTGAAGATGAAAATCTAGAAGTGTCAAGGAGGAGATCAAAATGGGAAAATGATGATTACATCTGTCGTGGCCACATCTTAAATGATATGTATGACTCTTTAGTTGATGTTTATCAGAATGTTGAATCTGCAAAGGAACTGTGGGATTCTCTGGAATCCAAGTATATGGCAGAAGATGCTTCTAGCAAGAAGTTTCTGGTCGGTAATTTCATGAATTACAAGATGGTCGATACTTGGTCTGTCATGGAACAATATCATGAATTGTTGAGGATTCTGGGACAATTTGTCCAACATAATCTGAAGATGGATGAAGCCATCTCGGTTGCTATGATTATTGACAAATTGCCTCCTTCTTAGAAAGAGTTTAAACATACTCTGAAACATAACAAGGAAGAATTGACTCTGGTTCAACTTGGAAGTCACTTTAGGATTGAAGAGTCTTTGAGGACTCAAGAAGTTGACAATAATCCTAAAGGTAAGAATCAAGTTGGTTCTTCTTCTKTGAACATGGTGGAAGGGAATGGGTCCAAGTATTCCAACAAGTTTAAAAACAACAAACGAAAACWCAAAGATGGAGATGATAAGTTTTCCAACAAAAAGCCTAAATTGGTATGTTGGAAGTGTGGTAAACCTRGTCATTTGAAGAARGATTGTYGTGTTCGTAAAGTAAACAAARATGGRGCTGGTCCAAATGGGTCTAAGGATCYAGAAAAGAAACAAGGTYWRAATTGTGATTTAGTGCACAATCTAAATTATGTTCAGAATTATATTTCTGTAATTTCTGAGGCATATTATGTGCAGGATGATGATGTTGCTTGGTGGGTTGATTCTGGTGCAACAAGTCATGTTTGCAAGGATCTTYGTTGGTTTAAAGACTGYCAACCAATTGAAGATGGATYTGTCGTGAAGATGGGAAACGTTGCAATGGAATCAATCAWGGGATTAGGAYGTGTTTTACTTAAGTTCACTTCTGGAAAATGTTTAKGTTTAGACAATGTATTGTATGTACCRGGGATTCGAAAGAACCTCTTATCTGAAATTGTGTTGAATAAGTGTGGCTACAAACAAGTGTTGGAAAGTGACAAGTATATCTTGTCAAGACATGGTACTTTGGTTGGATTTGGCTATGTATGTAATAGTATGATTAGGTTGAATCTAGATTATCCTTCTTATGTTAACTCTATTTGTATGATGACATCTAGTACTAGCAATAACTTAACTAAATCTGTTTTATGGCATGCTAGACTAGGACATGTTCATTATAAAAGGTTAAAGGATATGTCTAAAATGAGTTTAATACCTGCTTTTGATATGAATAATGAAAAGTGCTAAACTTGCATGTTAACCAAGATTACTAGACAACCTTTTAAGGATGTTAATAGAGAAAGCAAAGTATAATAACTCATTCATAGTGATTTATGTGATTTTCATGCTACACCTTCACTAGGAAATAAAAAATATGTCATTACTTTTATTGATGATGCATCTTGATATTGTTATGTCTATTTGGTGCACACAAAGGATGAAGCTCTTGATAAATTTAAAATTTATAAACAAGAAGCAGAGCTACATAGAAATGAGTTGATAAAAGTTTTGCGTACTGATAGAGGTGGTGAGTATTATGATCCAGTTTATTTTGAGTCTACTGGTATAATACATCAAACCACGACTCCTTACACACCACAGCAAAATGGTGTGGCTGGAAGGAAGAATAGAACCTTGAAGGAAATGGTTAATTCCATGTTGTCCTATTCTAGCCTAAGTGATGGGTTTTGGGGTGTGGCTATGTTGACAGCCTGTTATATATTGAATAGAACTCCGAATAAAAGGAGTAAAAACACCTCTTATGAAATTTGGTATAAAAAGGTACCAAATTTGAGTTATCTCAAAGTTTGGGGTTGTAGAGCAGTTGTAAGGCTCACTGAACCCAAACGGAAAAACTTAGGTGGGAGAGGTATAGATTGTATCTTTATTGGGTATGCTGAGCATTCCAAAGCATATAGATTCTATGTTATAGAATCTAAAGACTCGATGTCAGTTAACACTGTTATAGAGTCAAGAGATGCTATATTTAATGAAGAGAGATTTATATCTATACATAAACCAAGGGACATGATTCATTCCGGAAAAACTACAACTCAAGCTAAAAATGTGTGTGGTGGTACAAATTCTGTACCTGGACCATCTGAACCTAGGAAAAACATTAGAGCTAGAAAAGCTAAATCTTTTGGATCTAATTTTCAACTTTATCTAGTTGAAGGAACAAGAGATGGGACTGTGTCTCAACATCAATATTGTTTTATTATTGAGGAGGATCCAAAGACTTTTAGTGAAGCCATGGCATCTAGGGATGTTGCTTTCTGGAAAGAAGCAATCCAGGATGAGATTGATTCTATCATGCATAATAATACCTGGGTTTTAACTAATTTTCCTCCTGGTTGCAAAGCATTAGGATGTAAATGGATCCTCAAAAGAAAGATGAAAGTGGATGGTACCATAGATAAGTACAAAGCCAGGTTGGTTATCCAAGGCTTTAGGCAAAAAGAAGGTATTGACTTCTTTGATACTTATGCTCCTGGTGCTAGGATTTCCACTATTAGATTGTTGTTAGCTCTTGCAGCTATACATAATCTGTAATTCATCAAATGGATGTAAAAACTACATTCTTGAATGGTGAATTGGATGGAAATTTACATGAAACAACCTGAAGGGTTTGTGATGCCTGGAAATGAAAACAAGGTGTGCAAGTTGAAGAAGTCATTGTATGGTCTGAAACAAACACCAAAACATTGGCATCAAAAGTTTGATGATGTGGTCTTATCTAATGGTTTTGCACAAAACCAAGCTGATAAGTGTGTATATTGAAAATTTGATACTTCTGGTAAAGGAGTTATAATTTGTTTATACGTAGATGATATGATGATCTTTGGTACTGATCAAGATCAAGTTGATAAAACCAAGAAGTTTTTGTCAGCTAGTTTTGATATGAAAGACCTGGGGGAGGCTGAGGTGATTCTTGGAATAAGAATCAAACAAGGAAACAATAGAATTTCAGTTTTTCAATCTCATTATATTGAGAAGCTATTGAAAAAATTTAACTTTGAAAATGGTTCTCCTGTTAGCACTCCAATAGATCCTAATCTTAAGCTTCTACCTAATAAAGGTGTCCTAGTGTCTCAGCTTGAATACTCAAGAGCTATAGGATGTCTTATGTATGCCATGATTTGCACTAGGCCCGATACAGCTTATACTGTAGGAAAGCTTAGTAGGTATACTAGTAATCCTAGTTCACATCATTGGCAAGCTTTAAGTCGAGTATTCAAGTACTTGAAAGGAACCATGGATTATGGTTTGACATATAGTGGATTTCCTTCGGTTATAGAAGGTTATTCAGATGCCAGCTGTATTACAAATTTGGATGATCACTCGTCTACGAGTGGTTAGGTTTTCCTTCTTGGAGGAGGTGCCATTTGTTGGGCTTCCAAGAAACAGATTTGTATTACAAACTCAACAATAGAGTCTGAATTTGTGGCATTGGCTGCAGCTGGTCAAGAAGCTGGGTGGCTAAGGAATTTGATATATGAAATTCCATTATGGCCCAAACTGATATCTACCATTTCTATCCAGTGTGATAGTGTTGCTACCTTGGCTAAGGCTTATAGTCAAGTGTATAATGGGAAGTCTAGACATTTAGGTGTTAGACATAGCATGATTCGTGAGCTCATCATGAATGGTGTGATATCGGTAGAGTTTGTGAGAACTCAGTTGAMTTTAGTCGATCATCTAACCAAAGGGTTAGCTAGAGATCTTGTGCACAAGGCGGCTGTGGGGATGGGTTTAAAGTCCACCTGAAATCTTTCATATTAAGATACCCAATTCCCATCTAATGTAATGTTAGATRCTKAATTCAATGTGGAAAGCTTGATATCTAAAGACTGGAACACAYTATTAGCRTCATCCCAASGTATGTGTTCAGAACTGCAAGTAAAGGAGGTTGAAATTATATTTCTTAATAGTTCTTTTGAAAAATTGCATATGCAGATGCAAGAGTAAGAGAACTACCTATATAAGCATGAAAGTTAGCCACTTCAAGAAGTCAGGGACTGTTGTGTCAAATATAGTGTCAAGTTAGAACATATGAGTATGTAAACTGTTGTGTATATTATCTTCATGTATTCACTATGAATAGAAAGGGTTCAATCCTTAGTGACACCCTGATATTCGAATATTTGAAATGAGTAGTATACTAATTTGAAATTCAATCGTCATGATATTTCATTTATGCATCAGCTTGTTTTGTTATGACTTTGATTTAAGTTAATCAAGATTACACTTAAATGGGGGAGGATTGTTGGTGATTTGTATCACTAATAGAATTTAAGTATAATGGGATTAATTTGTTAACCAATGTAATCATGATAAATATCGAACAAGTAAGGAAGGTGTAGAGTGCACACTTGTTTGAGTTTATTTTGATTTAGGGGCAAAGCCCCTAAATGACGGGGGTCTAGGGGCAGAGCCCTCGGTGGCGGGGTCCAAAGGGCAGAGCCTCTGGCTTTTGGCCGGTTTTTTAAACCCGGTTTAAAGTTCAAAAAACTGTCGTTTTGACAGTTTCCGTATTTTTTTTTCAATTTTTGAATTCGTCATTTTGTCTTGAGAGGTACACAGATTCAAAACGATTTTGAATTCTCAGTTCTGTCAACCACTGAATTTTATCCGATTGAGATTTCGATTGTACCGTCGAAATACTTCAATCTGAAAGTGATATACGACATTCAGTGGATTCCAAGCAATTGAAAAACAAGAAATTTCTAACAATCTGGTCCATCCTAAATCGAATACTTGTAAGCAAGCTAAACGCTTCTGCAAAATGAGAAAAAATGAGATTTTTTAGCAAATTGTAGCTTCCAAAAATCAACCCATTCAGCCAAATGAAAATTCTCAACAAGATGAAACACCATCAAGAAGAAAATGGGAAATTCCCAAACCGCTCAAAAATCATACAACATGTCACAAACACACACCCATGCAAGACCAACTAATCAAACGAAGTACCGTGAGGACAAAAAAGAGGTTGTGATAATCAGATCTTGGTTTTTACCCAAGGTATTTATTATGTGAATTAATTGTTTATGTGGATACATGCTTAGATGAGATAAAAACGTGAGTATGTGTATTTATGCATAGGTATGATATTGATATGCATAAAATGATATATATATATATATATATATATATATATGTATATGTATGCATGACTTATGTACACAATTATATAGGCATGAATTGGGTGTATGAATTTGTGAGTGTATATGCATGGGGTACATATGCATGCATGTGGGGAAGGGGAGAGGAAGGTTGTGAATAGCCGACTTTCTTCTTTAGGGAATAGTATAAAAGGAGGACTAACCTCCATTTGCATTTTTCTTCATGCCAAAATTTGAGAGAAGTGTGCGATTTAAGTTGACTGGATTACTCTTGATTGGATTACAAGATTTTCAACTGTTTGGTTTTCAAAAGAAAATTCAAGGTGAGTAGTTTATATGCTTTATAATTTCTTCAAATGTATAATTGTTGAAATTAATCTTTCAACCGGTTTAAAGAACAAATCGGATGTATATTGACCGGATTAGAATTAACCGGCCAAGGGCTGAGCGATTTATATATATAAACCAGTCAAAAGTTAAGCGGTTTAGTCTTAAACCGAACAAGGGTCAAGCGGATTAGACATTAAACCGGACATGCCTTAACCGGTTTAAAAATAAATCGATCAATTGTGTTAACCGGTTTATGAATCGATCGATTTATGAACTTTGAATCATGTTAAGTGTTTAAATCGGATAAGTAGGAATTCGACTATGGAATGACCGGATTGTTAAATCGGTCATGGCATGAATAGTGTCGTCCGGATTAGTAATCCGGACAAGGTATTGAAAATTTACTTTAAGTATTAAATCGGACAAGATGAAGTGTTGTCCGGATTTGGTAAATCGATCAAGTCTTGACCGGAGATGAAGTCCGACCAAGATTAAATTTACCGGATTTGGACTTTGACTTTGACTTGTGTAATGTTTATAAAAATTGTTATTTTTATCATAAAGTGGGAATTTTGATAAAGATGATTTTGAACTGATAATATTCCATTGATTGTGCTCTACTCTATATGGAATTGTTTTATGAAATATTTTGATGGAGAAATAAGAGTGGCATATCAAGGAGAGGTGAACCATGGGATAAGGGTGGCATATCAAGGTAAGGTGTACATTTGGATATAAGGGTGGCATTTGTATGTGTGTTATGTAATATAACTCTTACTATTATATCATTTAAGACTACCATGGTCTGGAATCTTTATTTCTTTATGACTTAAAGGTTTAGGATCAGGATTCTTATTGGAAATCATAGTCTGGATGTTATTGAGGAAGAAATAACAGGTTTTGCCTAAAACTTTGAATAAACCTTATTTGACTTGAAAGGTTTTAAAGTAGCATTATGATAATCTGGTTAGTGCAAACCTGTTTGGGTTTGATGTGTTTTTTGCAAGCAGAAAAATTGGCTTGAAAAGTAAAAGGTATTGATATTATGCTCTTACTTGTTCGTATATTTGATATATATATATATATATATATATATATATATATATATATGAAAAGTTGTTTTACATAAAAGTTTTGGTGATTATCACCTTGCAATAACATAAATAGGGTAACTCACTAGACCTTTCGGTCTAACCCTCATTTTGTGATTTTAAACATGTATTGCAGGAAGTGCAGAYGGTAAGGGGAAAGGGAAAATGTGATAATTCCCTATGTGTTTATCTGCATGAAGAATGACTGATGATATGTATAGTTTTGGGTAGATGATTCTTGATTAGTACAAGAATGGTATTTTGAAATTTTTGGACCTTGTATTATGTAATGGTAGATTCTTGCACTAAGGGACCTATGTGGTGTACAAACATGAATTTATTATTTATGAAGTATGTGTTATATGCAATTTGTAGAATGAGATGTTACAGAAAGTGGTATCAGAGCCTGAGTTTAAGGGATTTAGGTATTTAATAACATGATACCTAGACTTAAATTGTTTTATTGCATGTTAAGGGTCCCAGACATAGTTAGCATCATTGAAAATAAATATGATGAGTTGAAGGAACAGTGTGTAAGGTAAATTTTAATTACATCTAGCCAGTGTAATTATAAATTTACATGTACATATCTGAACTTGAATACTTCATTATATTTGAGAATATGAATACGTGATTATTAACACTAAAATCTGCAGATGTCTAGCCGAACTCGGAGATCTGAAAGAACAGCCCGTCCAGAGTTTGAGGAAAGAGAGGAATCACCTGATAATCTTCCGTCTAGCACTTCCGGAAATAGAGGTCGGGGAAGACCTAGGTTAAGAGGCAGTGGAAGAAGTCAGTTGCAAGGAAGAGGTCGGACTGAAGTACACCCTGAACCTGAAGAATCCCATTTTGGGAATGTTCAGGAAAGATCGATGCCATATCCAGAATATGTAACCAGGGATATGCTAGCAGAGGAAATAGGGAAGTTACGAGAAACTCTGACATCCATCGTGGGAATACCGGCTAGGGTGGAAACGGAAAGAGTGGAAGTTCATCCCTCTATTCCAGTCACCCGCAACAGAGAAAGAGACATTAAGATGTTTTTGGCATGCAAACCGCCAACCTTTGTTAGGGAGAGAGATCCAATAAAAGTCATGTGCTGSATCAAGGAGATTGAATCTGTGTTCAGTACTATCAGATGTCCAGAATATGATAAAGTTAGATTTGCCGTCTCGATATTGAAGTTAAATGCCCTGTTTTGGTGGGAAGTTGAATCATAGCCAGAACAGATGTCTTACATACATTATCCTGGACAGAATTTGTGGATCAATTCAAGGATCAGTTTTTCCCTAAAACTGTTGTGCGACAAATGGAAGAGGATTTTCTGAAGTTAGAACAGGGAAATGGAACAGTTCGAGAGTATACCGAGAAGTTTATTGAATACTCTCGATTTGCTGAACATTATATTTCGTCAGAATCCAGGAAGGTGGAAAGGTATATCTGGGGATTGAAGCCTTCAATCAGAGAATTTGTAATTCTTATGAATCCCAATACTTTTTAACTAACCATGGATGCGGCAGAAGTAACGGAATGAAATAAGAATCGGCAAGCATAGGGTAAGGTTGTGGAAAAGAGAAGATGGGAAGGGCCTTCATCTAATTTTCGAAGGCCAAAAGCAATAAAATACGATAATAGATCTGAACAAAAGATTGGTGAGAAAGTCTGTACGCAATGCCGACAGGTTCATCAAGATGAATGCAAGATGGACCTAAGGAAATGCTACAAGTGTGGTGAAGCAGGCCATCTATCCAGAAGTTTCCCAGCTAACCGAAGGTATTTCAATTGCAATTCTCCGGACCATATACGACCAAACTGTACGTTATTAAGAACTCTGCAATTGACTATGGGGAGTAACGTATCGGGTACACGAGGAAGACCTACAGTATTCAGAGGTGGGCAAGGAGGGGCACGTGGATGGTCCTTTCAAATGACCAAGAATGAGGTAGAGGCTGTGCTAGATGTAGTAACAGGTACCTTGAATTCTATACATGCTAAGGTGTTATTTGACTCTAGTGCAAACTTTTCGTTTGTATTACCATCGTTTGCTCAAATTGCATGTTTGAATTCTGTGTTACTTGATGATGAATTAGTAGTTGATACTGCTAATAGTTAGGAAACTGTTACTAGTGTATTCAATAACTACATTATTGTTATTGAGGGTTGTAAGCTACCGATTCGGTTATTTTCTATGCCGATGAAGGAATGTGATGTAGTGGTGGGTATGGAGTGGTTAGCAAAGTATCAGGCTAGTATTGTTTGCAATAAGAAAATGATCAKAATCACTTTGCCAGACCAAGGAACAGTTGTTATCTATAGTGATCGTCAGAATCACCATACTAGTATTTTAACAGTGACGAAARCTCAARAAAGTATCCGGAAGAAGTGCSARGGATGTTTGGCTTATGTAATTGATGTAAAGAAAGAKAAAGGGAAAGAGGAATTGACTCCAATTGTTAATGAATATYCGGAAGTCTTTCYAGAAGATTTGTTTGGATTGCCATCAGACCGAGTTATTGAGTTCCGAATTGATCTCWTACSAGGGGCTGCACGAGTAGCAAAGGCACCATACCRGTTAGCTCCATCAAAATTGAAGGAATTGGTTGCAYAGTTGAAAGATYTGACTGATAAAGGATTCATTAGACCCAACACTTCACTTTGRGGTGCTCCGGTCTTGWTTGTTAAGAAGAAAGATGGGTYTAYGYGAATGTGTATAGACTATAGTGAATTAAACAAATTGACAATCATKAACAAATATCCTTTGCCAAGGATTGATGATTTGTTTGATTAGTTGGTGGGGACAAGTTATTTCTCCAAGATTGACTTAAGGTCGGGGTATCACCASTTARAGGTCAGGGAGGAAGACATCRCTACAACAGCTTTCCGRACCAGGTATGGACATCACGAATTTTTAGTTATGCCATTCGGCTTAATTAATGCATCCGCARCCTTTWTRKRKWTKWKRWRWAKRGKRTRTRWRRRRTATMTYKWKAWAWWYKYKWTWKTRTWTTTMKMKRWKATWYTYWTATAYWYTWWRASAMMARARRARMACRCRSAWMATWTYYKYSTMWWATWKKRRWWWYWSWRAARAGARAARWKKTRYRCRMAATTGTCCAAATRTGAATTCTGGTTAAGGGAAGTTCAGTTTCTGGGTCATGTCATATCYAAAGCTGGGGTGAAGGTGGATCCAGTTAAAATAGAAGCAGTTGCAAAGTGGRAAGCCCTGAARACTCCTTATGAAGTCCGAAGCTTTTTGGGATTGACAGGMTATTRTCGTAAGTTCATTCAKGATTTTTCTAAGATAGTCGTGCYATTGACCAAATTGACTCGGAATAACGTCAAATTTCAATRGGAAGAAGAACAACAAAGGGCTTTTCAACTATTAAAAGATCATCTCTACAGTGCACSGCTGTTGACCCTACCTGATGGATTAGARRWTTTKKWRKWWWWWRKKRWKSYWYSAARMYKGGRWTWARRWKKKWTTTKRWKSMAARRRGRAAARKKRWTTYYTWWKSSKYCCMAMMAWTKRAARRWYMWKRRRARSMAWWWYYMAMYYMWKRWWWKRRAWTAGYTSCGGTGATGTTTGCTTTAAAAATCTGGAGGCATTATYTTCTGGGGACAAAGTGTYAGATTTATACTGATCATAAGAGTCTGYARCATTTGTTCAGTCAAAAAGAACTAAATATGCAGCAGCGTCGATGKATTRAACTTGTAAATGACTATGATTGTGAAATCCTCTACCATCCGGGAAAAGCAAACGTGGTAGCTGACGCTTTCAGCAGAAAAGAAAGGAGTGRGACTCTTAAAACTGTGGCAATGAGAATAAATTTAGTCCATGATATCCATAAGGAGATCTAAGATGTCAGAAAGAAGCTATGAGGGAAGATATTGTCAAATCAGAAAGGTTGAGTAAGATGATTACAACTTTGGAACCAAACAAGGAAGAACTTATGTGCTTTCAAAGGCGAATATGGGTACCGTGTTTTGGAGATATCCGGAGCACTATAATAAATGAAAGTCATAAGTCCCGATAGTCTATTCATGTAGGTACCAATAAGATGTATAGGGATTTGAAACTTCTTTATTGGTGGCCCGGATTAAAGAGGGAGATAGCCAGATATGTGGAATAGTGTCTGACATGTCTACAGGTTGAGATTGAACATCAAAAACCGTATGGAAGTCTTCAATCTTTGGAAATTCCTATGTGAAAATGGGATCACATTACAATAGATTTCGTCATGAAGTTACCTCGAACTCCAAAGGGGTATGACGCGATCTGGGTAATTGTTGATCGCTTATCTAAATCTGCGCATTTCCTACCTATAAGAGATAATTACTCTCTAGAAAAGCTAGCTCAGATTTATATTAAAGAGGTTGTAACTAGACACGGAGTTCCACTATCTATTATCTCTGATAGAGATAGTCGTTTCACTTCAAAGTTCTGGGAAAGTTTGCAGAACACTTTAGGGTCTAAAATTCGATTAAGTACAGCTTATCATCCGCAAATTGACGGGCATATTGAAAGGACTATCCAGACTCTTGAAGATATGTTGAGAAGTTGTATCATAAACTTCGGGGGATCATGTGAATATCATTTGCCACTAATAGAGTTTGCATACAATAACAATTACCATTCCAGCATCCAAGCGGCACCGTATGAGGTATTGTATGGACGTAAATGCCGAACGCCGTTATGTTGGAACGAGGTAGGTGAAAGACAGTTGACGGGTCCTGAGATTGTTCAAGAGACTTCTGAAAAGATTGAACAGATCCGTAAAAGAATCAGAACAACACAAGATCGCCAGAAAAGTTATTTTAATAATCGTCGAAAGCCGATTGAATTAAGTATAGGTGATTTTGTGATGTTGAAAGTTTCTCCTTGGAAGGGTGTTATCAGATTTGGAAAGAATGGTAAGCTTAGTCCGAGGTATGTTGTACCATTCAGAATATGCAAACGAATCGGGCCAGTGGCATATCAGTTAGAGCTACCAGAGGAACTAAGTCTGATTCACAATACTTTCCATGTATCGAACTTGCGGAAATGTTTAGCTGATCCGAGTCTAGCTGTACCGCTGCCAGAGGTTAAATTGGATAGTAAACTAAACTTTGTGGAAACACCTAAAGCTGTGATTGACCGAAAGATCAGGGTGTTGCGAAACAAAGAGATCAGTTTGGTTAAGGTACAGTGCCAGTTTCATAAGGGGCCAGAGGCAACCTGGGAATTAGAATCAAAGATGAGATCAGAATACCCGTGGCTCTTTGATTAAAGGAATTCCGGAACATAATTCTTTTGAGAAGTGGATAATGTGATAACCGGATCCTGGTTATTACCCAAGCTATTTATTATATGAATTAATTGTTTATGTGGATACATGCTTACATGAGATAAAAACGTGAGTATGTGTATTTATGCATAGGTATGATATTGATATGCATAATATGATATATATATATATATATATATATATGCATGACTTATGTATACAATTATACAAGCATGAATTGGGTGTATGAATTTGTGAGTGTATATGCATAGGGTACATATGCATGCATGTGGGGAAGGGGAGAGGAAGGCTGTGAATAGCCGACTTTCTTCTTTAGGGAAGAGTATAAAAGGAGGACTAACCTCCATTTGCATTTTTTTTCCTGCCAAAATTTGAGAGAAGTGTGCGATTTAAGTTGACTGGATTACTCTTGATCGGATTACAAGATTTTCAAGTGTTTGGTTTTCAAAAGGAAATTCAAAGTGAGTAGTTTATATGCTTTATAATTTCTTTAAATGTATAATTGTTGAAATTAATCTTTCAACAGGTTTAAAGAACAAATCAGATGTATATTGACCGGATTAGAATTAACCGGTCAAGAGCTGAACGATTTATATATATAAACCGGTCAAGAGTTAAGCGGTTTAGTCTTAAACCGGACAAGGGTCAAGCGGATTAAACATTAAACCGGACATGCCTTAACCGGTTTAAAAATAAATCGATCAATTGTGTTAACCGGTTTATGAATCGAACGATTTATGAACTTTGAATCATGTTAAGTGTTTAAATCGGAGAAGTAGGAATTCGACTAAGGAATGACCGGATTGTTAAATCGGTCATGGCATGAATAGTGTTGTTCGGATTAGTAATCCGGACAAGGTGTTGAAAATTTACTCTAAGTATTAAATCGGACAAGATGAAGTGTTGTCCGGATTTGGTAAATCGATCAAGTCTTGACYAGAGATGAAGTCCRGCCAAGATTAAATTGACCGGATTTRGACTTTGACTTGTGTAATGTTTATAAAAATTGTTATTTTTATCATAAAATGGGAATTTTGATAAAGGTAATTTTGAACTGATAATATTCCATTGACTGTGGTCCACTCTATATGGAATTGTTTTGTGAAATATTTTGATGGGGAAATAAGGGTAGCATATTAAGGAGAGGTGTACCATGGGATAAGTGTGACATATCAAGGAGAGGTGTACCATGGGATAAGGGTGGCATATCAAGGAGAGGTGTACATTTGGATAKWAGGGTGGCATTTGTATGTGTGTTATGTAATATAACTCTTACTATTATATCCTTTAAGACTACCATGGTCTGGAATCTTTATTTCTTTGTGACTTAAAGGTTTAGGATCAGGATTCTTATTAGAAATCATAGTCTGGATGTTATTGAGGAAGAGATAACAGGTCTGGCCTGAAACTTTGAATAAACCTTATTTGACTTGAAAGGCTTAAAAGTAGCATTATGATAATCTGGTTAGTGCAAACCTGTTTGGGTTTGATGTGTTATTTGCAAGCAGAAAATTTGGCTTGAAAAGTAAAAGGTATTGGTATTATGTTCTTAATTATTCGTATATTTGATATATATATATATATATATATATATATGAAAAGTTGTTTTACATAAAAGTTTTGGTGATTATCACCCTGCAATAACATAAATGGGGTAACTCACTAGACCTTTCGGTCTAACCCTCGTTTTGTGATTTTAAACATGTATTGCAGGAAGTGCAGACGGTAAGGGAAAAGGGAAAATGTAATAAATTCCCTATGTGTTTATCTGCATGAAGAATGACTGATGATATGTATAGTTTTGGGTAGATGAATCTTGATTAGTACAAGAATGGTATTTTGAAATTTTTGGACCATGTATTATGTAATTGTAGATTCTTGTACTAAAGGACCTATGTGGTGTACAAACATGTATTTCTTATGTATGAAGTATGTGTTATATACAATTTGTAGAATGGGGTGTTACAGAGGTGTACACCATGTAATTCCAAAGGATATACATCACTATTTCAAATCCGCGTTCCACAAAAAAAAAAAAAATCGTTGCATACAAAAATTTCAGTCATTTCTTTTTCCTCTTTTTCTTTTACGTTACTTGAGGTCAAGTATTATCCCAAGTTTAGAGATGTGATAATCTTAAGTTTTTAGAGTTATTTGTCACTGTTTTAAACCCCTGTTTACCCTCTTATATACCCATTTGAGCCTTCTAACTTTTCTTTGGTATAAATCGCTCATAAAGTCAAGAAATAACTAAAAAGTCAGTTTTTGGAGCTGTTGAGTCATCGTGGTGAGTCACCACTGTGGCAGATAGTAGCTGTAACAATCTTTGTTGAAGATTTATTGCCAAATTTGTGAAAAAGGATGTAGGTTTTAGCCTTAGTTAATTTGAGGTTTTCATAAAAGTGAAAAGAAAGGGAACAAAGAAGATAGGACAAGCTTGGGGTAAAAGTCAAGTCACGAACCCTTTCTTCCACCTCAAGTCACTTTCACCTCTTCAACTATATAATCGGGCTTGGTATTTAATATTGGAACACACATGATCATCGAGAACCACCTGAGAAGTTTTACCTAATTGGGATATCGTAGTGAATTGTTTTATCATGAAACATCCTCGTTTTCCTTTGGTTGAGTTTGGCCCCTTGATTCAACACCCTACAAGATCATGGTGGCAATACCCTAAATAACTAGAAATTCGATGTCAATGATATAGGCGAACACAGATCTTAACATATGATAATCCACCTCACACACCTTAGCATATCTTAACATGTCAACCTTAATACACCCTAATATAATAAATTGAACCTTAACATTTCTCAACCGACCATAACAAATATGAATAGCCATGAACTAAATAATTGAAACATTAGCATACCTAACATGAAAAACAATAAAATTTAACATAACTTAACAAACCATGACGTTGCTAACATATCTTACATATATAGCTTAACATGAAAAAACTATCAAGTTATGGTATTGTACAATGCTCAGATGTGGAATACTGAAGGAGAAGATGTCTCCTGCTTCAGAAAAGCGAGGCACAACCGAAGATGTTTGATCAAATGCGAAGAAAAAAACCAATCGATGACCATGGATAGGTTCTCAAAGTCTCAAGGCAAGGGGGTTTCTTGATAAAACCCAACTTTATATATATATATATATATATAT
>NW_020200912.1:60094-61264 GCF_001531365.2 Cynara cardunculus var. scolymus
AAATAATCATATTTTGGTAATTTTGACTTAAATTTATTAACAATGGCATTTAATTTAGGTATTTTAGAAATCTAATATTTTCTCCTTCAACTCCCGCTCCTTTCTGGCGTGAACATACACTATAATACCCACCATATCACACGTTGTAATACATTASTTAGGATCATATCTCTCTATATCTACCAATACCTGATATTGTCCATTGTGATACCCACTGTATACACATTGTGATACCCTAAGATACATAATATGATACACTGTAAACAACGAAAATACATAATTTGATACAAAGGAAACAACTTACCGACATTAAAGATTCAAAGATAACACATTGTGGAGACTTGTGGGTTTCTTATTTATGGGATTATGGGTTTCCTATTTATGGAAAAAATTAAATAATTAAATRCATTTATGAGTTGTTTTTAATTACTAAATTACCATTATTTATTTATCTAATAAATAACATAATTAATTTAAATAAATAACTCATATTGGATTTTACGGTTATCACAAATTACCTAGTTCTTATTTGATTCACCTTTATATATAAGTGGATTCCAATGAAAAGTCCCCTCTCATGAACGTTATTGCTAAACATAAACCCAAKTACAATTCATTCCCCTGATCATCTACTCTCTCTCACACACAAATTCAACAAATTAACAATAATTATTTTCTAATTTTAAATTACATTTTATACCCTTATAGTTAGTTATTTAATTATTTTATATTCCTATCTTTTTAATTTTTCATTTTACGTTTTTACCATATTAACATACATAAATGTATATTAACTAAAATATGTTTAAAAAATGTGTGTCTTTCTTAACAAATTATACTATTATAATCGTCTTGTCAATACCTTCAAAATAAGTATATTATCAAATATTTTTCAGTTTAATCATATTATTATGTATAATGAGTACCATGAAATTGTTTTTAGTATTCACATTTTATACTCTTATAGTAATTTATTTAATTTGTTTTATATCATTTAGTTTTTCATTTTTCATTTTTCATTTTACACMTTATCTTATTARCATATATAATCTTATATTAAGTAAAATACATTAAAAGTACGTTTTTGTTGTAGGATAAGTATGTCATCGTTTAAAGGATATTAAAATAGAGATAGAGATAGATATATCAGAGTTAGACTAGAAGTGAAAT
>NW_020200912.1:61999-62755 GCF_001531365.2 Cynara cardunculus var. scolymus
ATTTATATATTTAGATGCTTAGCCAATTAATTTACAGTTAATTTATCGTATCAATTATTTATATAYTTATTATTTATTTATGTTAATATTTAAATGTTCTTCTTTTTTATAATTCACAATCTTGATTAATTTTTGGAAGTTAAACTTCTAACTTTCATAATTTTTGGTCTTTTGCAAAAGCTCTAAAAATTAGTATGAAAATGTTAAAATATTATTCAAATATATATCTTAATTATGAGTTCCTACTCAATATTTTTAAGCTTAATTAATGTTTAGAAGTTACACTTTCAACCCTCTTATATTTGGTTTATTTTTATTTTTTTTATCAAAAGCTCTGAAAATACTATTAAGACAAGAAAAGTTTAAATTTGACTTTATGCCAAAACCAATAGTTATTTGGTTTCATGGCAAAATCTCTCAAAATACCATTAATGTATTAAAACATTATAGTTGGCTTCATATGCCAAAACTCATACTCATTYTAGTCTCTTGCCAAAAGCTCCAAAGATACTATTATGTTATTAAATTATCAAMATTTGATCTCACCCCTTAGTCTCATGCCAAAATCACAAGATATCGAAAGGATTTCATCAAACGAGTGTAAATAGCCCTAAGGTTTGTAAGGACTTAAGTAATTCATGTGATTCTCCTACTACCTAGAAATCCAATAGATTAAGTGATCCTTATTTCCAAAATTGAAATACTGATAAAGTATTATAAGCAAAAACCTACAAATGCAAAGATGAAATATTGTTA
>NW_020200912.1:63377-64910 GCF_001531365.2 Cynara cardunculus var. scolymus
TTCACTCTCGGTATTACTTTCTTCTTGATCTTCTATCTTCTCTGTCATGATTGCTCCACATAGCGCCTTAAGATGCGCTTCCATTTGTACTACGTAAATAAATTAAATTATTAACTTAGTTATAGCCTTATAGCAAATACATGGTTTTATACGATAAGAGGAAATATTCAAATAATAAATTAGAACAAACCTTCTCCATATATCCAATCTCTTAGACAAATAATAGCCTCAACTGTAAAAGACTTCAATGAACTTCTATAAGCATCAAGGACCCTACTACAAATGCTAAAAGCAGATTCAGATGCCACTGTTGAGATAGGGATAACTAAGATGTCCCTAGCTATTCGAGCAAGAGTTGGATACCTAACTTCATGAGTTCTCCAATAGTTCAAAATGTTTAGATTGTTCACACGAGGCATGAGCTTCTCCTCTAAATAACATTCAAGTTCAGATTTTATGGCTTGAGAAGTTACCTTATTTGAAAAGGTATCGAAGTCCTGTTAAATGACAAAAAGATATTACATAAATAGCATAAATAAAGTATAAAAGAAAAAAAATTTGTAAATGTATATACCATCATAAGTGAAGCAGAAACCACATCTAGCACATCTTGAGATCCTTCTTGGGAGTCCAACGATCCACTCTTATGTTGATCAACTTTGGTTTTATTCAAATGTGATTCATCCACATACTCATTAAATAACGAAAACAATTTCTTTTTTATTATTGCTAACTCAGATTTGTACTCGTGCCCATAAACTTTCTCATAACCCCATTCAACAATCTGGAATTTATAACGAGGATCCAAAATGTAATATCCAATTTCTAATATGCCCAATTATTTTCTTAATATATTTAATTATTGGGTTAAATATAACTTATGATTTAGTGGGAGTTTGGGTCTGAAGTTTTAGAATTTTATTTCTTAATAATATATTAAAGGATTTGGAAAATTTTTACGTCAAATAGATACGTAAAACTGATTTTCTTGGGAGATTTTTCTGGAATATTTTTATTGGATGTTATAGATTATCTCTTTATGAACGTGTAGGCGAAAATCTCATAGAAAACGGAGGTCCGAGCGAAAAATTATGAATAATTTAAGTATTGATGGTCAAAATAGGTACCTAGCCGGGCCAAACCGGCCCAACTCGAGTTTTAGCATTATAAATTGGAGTTTTGACCCATTTTTCATGTCATCTAAGTCCAGAACTCACACACACACTAGAGGTGCGATTTTCACACACATAGGCTTGATTCAACTCAAATCAAAGAGAAACTACAAGATCTTGGAAGGATTTGATCATCAAGTAAGGTATAATCTATTTTTTTTACACTTGTTCTTGGTTAACATTCTTATTTTATAGATTGCATGTTGAGATAGAGTTAGAGTTTCATATGGTTTTGATCTTAAGTGTATAAAATGAGTGCATTTTAGTGTTTTTGGCTTAAAATGGTCATTAGATTCAAGAGATTATCAAGATTTATGCAAGTTCATCATATGAACTTTGACTTGATTAAGTCAATGATTTG
>NW_020200912.1:70633-72530 GCF_001531365.2 Cynara cardunculus var. scolymus
CACAAGAGCTTAAAGTATTTATTTGATCAACAGACCTTGAACATGCGTCAACAACGTGCTATGGAACTCATCAAAGATTACAACTGTGAGATACTATATCATCCGGGTAAAGCCAATGTAGTGGCAGATACTCTGAGTAGGAAGACGCGCTCTGGACTTCTATGCTACTCTATCACTCATACGTCAATTAAAAATAATCTATTTGATGATATTCGGAAATGGTAGATTGAGGCTTTGAAACCTGAGAATGATAAAATAGAACGAATGGTAGGATACATTGATTCTCTCTCTGAAGATGGACGTGGCTTGAAGGTTTTTAAGACCCAAATCTGGGTCCCCAAACTTGGCGGCATGCGGGATGTTGTTTTAGCAGAAACACATAAGTCGCGATTATCAATACACCCAGGAAGTACCAAAATCTACGAAGATCTTCGTTTAGATTACTGGTGGCCTGGGATGAAGACTGATATTGGACGTTATGTTGAGAAATGTACCACATGCTTACAAGTAAAGGCTGAACACCAGAAACCATATGGTAGTTTACAGCCTCTTGAGGTACCGATGTGGAAATGGGAGAAATTAACGATGGATCTGGTTACTAAACTACCGAAGACCCAACTACAACACAACAATATTTGGGTTATAGTTGATCGATTGACCAAATCTGCATTGTTCTTACCTGTCCGAGAGTCTTACTCTATGGATCGATGGGCGCGGTTGTACATTGGTGAAGTTGTCTCGCGACATGGTGTACCAGTGAAGATTATCTCGGATCGTGACTCTCGATTCATTTCTAATTTTTGGACTAGATTTCAACGAGATTTGGGAACACGTCATGCGTTTAGTACGGCCTATCATCCTCAGACCGATGGTCAATCAGAATGAACCATTCAGACTCTCGAGGATATGCTATGCGCATGTGTCTTAGAATTTGGTGGTAGTTGAGATACTCACCTACCCTTGGTTGAGTTTTCATACAACAATAGCTACCACTCGACAATTGGAATGGCTCCCTATGAGGCTTTATACGGACGTAAGTTTCGTACACCCTTGTGTTGGCGAGAGACGGGAGAGAAAGTTTTAGTTGGTCCCGAACTCATTCAGATCACTCATGACAAAATTCAGATTATTCGCGAAAGAATGGGAGCTGCCCAAGATCGTCAAAAGTATTATGCAGATCGTCGCAAAAGGCCAATCGAGTTCTCGGTGGGTGATATGGTAATGGTGAAAGATTCTCCTTGGCGATGTGTACTTCGATTCCGAAAACAAGGTAAGTTAAGTCCATGATTTATTGGCCCGTTCAAAGTATTGGAGCGTATCCGGAAACAAGTTTATCGACTAGAGTTACCGGAGGAACTTACGGGGATACATGATGTATTTCATGTCGGATACTTACGTAAATGCTTGGGTAAACATAAAGAGACGGCGCCCTTAGCCGAAGTCAAAGTAGATGAGAAATTAAGATACATTGAAGAACCAGAATCAATTCTRAACGAGAGAAAAGTGAAACTACGTAATAAGGAAGTAGACTCGGTATTGATCAAGTGGAAACACCACCGGGGACCAAATTGGACGTGGGAGCGAAAAGATGAGATGAAGGCGAAATACCCTTCTTTATTTCCACAACAGTGATTTCGGGGACGAAATCCTCAAAAGGAGGAAGTATTTGTAACATCCAATTTCTAATATGCCCAATTATTTGCTTAGTATATTTAATTATTGGGTTAAATAGAACTTATGATTTAGTGGGAGTTTGGGTCTGAAGTTTTAAAATTTTATTTCTTAAGAATATATTAGAGGATTTGGAAAATTTTTACGTCAAATAGATACGTAAAACCGATTTTCTTGGGATATATTTTCTGGAATATTTTTGTTGGATGTTATAGATTATCTCTTT
>NW_020200912.1:74249-87098 GCF_001531365.2 Cynara cardunculus var. scolymus
TGATAAGAGTTTATTATGTATGTTTATAATCATGTGCGATACTGATATGTAATGCTTAACTATTTAACTCACTAAGCGTTGGCTTACCATTTAAGTGGGAACCTTTCTCAGGAAAGAAGACGAATAAATAGAAAGAACCCGTTGTTTGACTTGAAGATTTATCGGGGAACTTGAAGATATCGATCTTGCTTTTGGGTAAATAGTAGCTTATATATATATATAGTCTTGTCCCGTATTCTTTTGGTTACATAATTTGGATTGTAAGTAAAAATCCGTTATATCCGATTTGGAATTGTGTTTTGGGTGGTTTTATCACGAAAATAGAACGGATATTTCGATGTTTTTCTAGAAATTAATATCCTATATTTTGAGGTTAATTAATGTTATGCCCAGATCTGTGGGTTTCAAAGGTTTGGTCCTTCATGGCCTCTGGTCTTTCATGGCCTCTGGTCCTTCATGGTCTCTGGTCCTTCATGCCATCTGGTCCTTCATGGCCTCTGGTCCTTCATGGCTCTGGTCCTTCTCTGGTCCTTCATGGCCTCTGGTCCTTCATGGCCTCTGGCCCTTCATGGCCTCTGGCCCTTCATGGCCTCTGGTCCTTCATTGCCTCTGGTCCAACCATTGCCTCTGGTCCTTCATAGTCTCATCTCTGGTCCTTCATGGCCTCTGGTCTTCTTCCAGACTTAACCATTTCAGCAGCCTCTTGACCATTGCCTCTGGTCCAACCATTGCATCTGGTCCAACCATTGCCTCTGGTCTTCCTCCAGACTTAGTCTTTTTAGCAGCATTTTCAGATTTTCCATCCTTGGTYYARATGGCTTTGACAAAACTTTTAGAATAATTTAGGATCAATTTTGGTCCCAATAATCAATAAATTATATTATATTGGAGATTTTATAGGAATTGGTAATTTGGGGTTTGCTCAAGACAGATGTTACACAAAACAGCCGCAAATGCTATAACTGTGCTAAAATTAGCCCAATATTTCTCAAACTTCTCATACATCCGACTAGCCATGTTTTTCATGAAAGTATCATCACTATCTTTTTCTTTGTGTAACAACACTCTAACCGTCAAAACATTAGCAAAATGAAGATTGGTAGTAGTATATTTAGAGTAAGAAAATGCACAAGTTACCTCATAGAAAACCTTCAAGAACTTGAAAGTCCTTTCAATTCTTCCCCATTCATCACTTGTTGGACAATGCAAATAATTAGCATCAGTTTTTGCCAAATGAATAAAAGTTTTTTTATAGTACAAAACTGAATCCAACATAATGTAAGTCGAGTTCCATCGAGTGGGAACATCTTGTCTTGAACCCCTTGAAGATGGTAGCTCTACATGTGCAACACTACTTAAAAACCTTTGCCTCCTAGATTATGAACCTTTATAGTACTTCATAGTATTTCTAACCTTTATAATAGCATCATCAACTTCTTTGAATTCATCATGTACAATTAGGTTCATAATGTGTGCGCAACACCTAACATGAAAATATTCACCTTCACAAACCAAATCAATTTCAGTCTTCAAAAAATCAACCATTGGATCATTAGAAGAAGCGTTATCTAGATTAATTGAAAACACTTTCTTTTGAATCCCCCAATCCTTCAAAAGACTAAACACATGATCACTCAAAGCAAGATTAGTGTGTGGTGGAGACAAAAAACTCAAATTTAGAATCAATTTTTGCAAGTTCCAAAAATTGTCAATGAAATGGGCAGTTAAGGACATATAACCATCAGTGGTTATGGATGTCTAACAATCAGAGGTCAAACAAATCCTACCAGGAGTACAAATTAAAGCATCTTTCATTTTCAACTTTTCTATCCTATACATCTTCAAAATATCAGTCTTTATGGTATTCTTTGAAACAACTTTCACTTCAGAATTTAAATAAGTGAAACACTTCCTAATTCCCTCATATTCTGCAAATTGAAATGGCAATTCATGTTTCACAACAGCACTAGCTAATAGCTCATGAAAAGTATTAGGGTTAAAATCAGGGAGCCTACTATTTAATGAACCACCACTACCACCATACTCCAACACCATATGCCCAATATCCTTAAATCGACTTTTTTTGCAATTTCTAAGATGGCGTTTCAAATTCCCGGTACCCATTCTAGTTTCAGCATTATAAACTTGACCATAGTGTTTACATTTACAATATAACTCACCATTTTCATCAAGATCCATAAAATCAAAGCTATTCCATACCTCATATGTAAGTTTTCTTTGACGTTTGAATTCCACACCAGATTTGTTTGGTTTTAATTGGTTAATCGGTTTCTTCTCGTTGTTCTTCGACGAAGGTGGAGGACTTTGTAGATCATCTCCTTCCGAAATCTCAACCATAGTACTAGTATTAATCACTGAAATAAAACACAAAAGTATTAATCAATAATCATTGAAATAGTAGAGTCAACATCTTGATACTTGAACCATTACCATGTCAACAAAAAAAAAACAAAATCAAAACATATAAACATATGTAAATATAACATGCATACATACATACATACACACATACATATGTAAACAGGGTAGAAATGGTATGGCACAATTCTGATTTTTGCAGGCTGGTATTATTGTATTACTACCTATACATGTACTATAAACATATGTAAATATAACATGCATACATACATACATACATACACACACCTCTTGTATATAACATAAAGAAAGAAGGTCACAACAATAATGGAGATTTTCCTGTCAGTTTCCATTGCCTTGTACTGAAGTTTTAAAGATTGATCCCACTGCACAAGCTTTTAGACCTTAATATGTTAGCCTTTCAAACAAGTTAATGAACCAACTGCCCTGTTTACATACTCATCACCCCAAAACTGATAAAAGTTTCACATGTTAATAGTGAGGACATTATTTGGCCTAGATTGACTTAACCCAATGCATATCGATGTTATTCTGAATGGTTTCTGTTTTGCACGTAAAATATGATCCTGAAACGAGACTGATTCTTCTTTGAATTTGAACTAGATTGGTTTGAAATTTAAACCTGGCATCACCCTTGGGGACCAACCTACGACTCACAGAGAGGGCCTGGTGGACCTTCCTACGAATCACAAAGAGGCCCTAATGCACTAGGTTATGATACACAACGATATGATGCACAAAGAGGATCTGCTGGACCTAGTTATGATTCATACAGAGGACGTGGTGGAAGTGGATTTGATGGACAACGTGGACCTGGCGGACCTGGTTAAGTCATGGAGGCGGTGGTTATCAGGGAGCACAACCACCACCGCCACCTCCAGCAGATGGTAACCACCCTGCACGCAGATAAGCAGCTTGTTGTTTTGTTAATTGAACGAAAACTTGATTTTGTTTTTAGTCTCCATTCGTGATCTTTTTCGTAGATGTTGCAATGCAAGGTACTATGAGAGTTGTGTTGAGGTTGCTTTCTTGGAAGTAATTTGTCAAATACACAACACCATTGCAGACAGCATCCATTTCGGCATATTATTTTAACATTGTAACAAAATAAAAAATTAATTTAGCATAACAATTATCTAGTCTAAATGGAACTTCAGAGAATGTTGTGCGCAACAGTAATGAGTCAAATAAAAACTGCTCAAATAAGAAACAGATATAGGAAGAGTGTGCTTCATGCTCCAAAATAAAATTAACTGGATATAAAGTTATAAACACGCGAGACACGGGAGATAATTTTTGGGCCAAAAGAGATCATAGAAAACCCACTTACTTGATCAAGCCCTCAACCTTGAATCGAAAACTGAAAGTCTGAAACCAACCCAAATCTTTGATTGGAGAAGCCAATAAGGTAGAACTCAAAAGAAGGGGAGAAGATTGATAATCGATAATGAAGAATTGAAGGTTGAAGATTGAAGAATTGAAGGCAACGATAATGAAGGATAGATGATACTGATACATTGATACTCATGATACGATAATGAAGGATAGATGATATTGGTTAGTAATGAATGAAGGGTGTGAAAGAATTGAATGATTGAAAACGAAGAGTCATCATGAAACTTGGGCTAATATTTAAGAAGAAACAAAATAAAAATAAAATAGATATAATATTAACAATAAAATAAATTTATATAATATTTTAAGTGGGTTGAAAACAGGTTGAAAACATGTCAAAAAATTCAACCCAACCCAACCTATTTATTTAAATGGGTTAGACGGGTTGACCCATTTATTTAAATGGGTAGAAAATCTCAACCCAACCTGCTAATTCTGGGTTGGGTCATTTTTTGCCACCCCTATCAATCACAACTTTCGGAGGGAATACTGTTAACTAGAATCCCCAAGAATAGTGGAGCTCCCCGAAAAGGAAAATCAGGAATATTCATTATCATGTACTTCCAAAACTAATCATGAGTGGAATGAAACCCACTTGATTACAAGAAGGCAACTAATTTCAACAATAAACGTGATGTCTCAAAAATGCATCTCAATCTTTGTGGCAAGGAATTCAAAGAAGATGACTGATTCTTAACATAATTTCCATATTTCACATATCAACAATCGTACTAATGAACAAGTATAAGCTTGAATATAACTCTTAGAATAAACTCATCAATCTACTATAAATGGTTGAGAGATATAACAAGGTTCTTTTACATAACAATGATAGACATGTTGTGACAAATAAATATTCTTAAGGTCAATAATGCAAATGTTAGAGGTGGAAATAACTCCAAAGGAAAGTGAGTTAAAGACAATTTCACTCACTTGACATATGAGCACCACGTGGACAAGACCGTAAAGGGGTCAGGGTCATGACAAGAGTCGAGAAGAATTTTCTAATCCTTGGAGTAGAGATGCAACTACTGCCCATAAGATAATAGACAATAAAAGAAGAAATGTACTAATAATCGCTCATATAAAAAAAGGAACAAGTTGAAAATGAACTATATCATATTAATTTAAGATTGATTAAGCATATTTTTATTTGAAATTTATTCTAAGTATTAAATTAATTTCATTTGTTGATGTAAAATCGAATATATAACCATTATATATGTAACAAATACATGAAAACAAATATATATGTACTCGTACATCTGAGAATTCTTAATTGGATAGTTGTAAATAGCCCCAAGGCTATGGAACAAAGGAGTATCAAGGAAAACTTGAGTGTTTTTGTGGGACCTCACACACAATCTTAAAAGATACACTAATATTTATTTTATGATTACTCCTACAGTAATACTTAGACAATGGACTGTCATTTTCTTATTAATACACGATTAATAGTCACTAAAGCACTATATTAATAGAAACCTTGTTAAGATATTCGTATCAATTGGAAATCATATTATAAGAATGGAAATGGGTATATGTATATCAACTATAATGATATGAAATGAACATATATTAGAGAAATTAATTAGTGGATTATATAGGTCATGAAATCATATTTTGTCAYCAATAAAGAACTTTGGGACAATAACACATATATGTTTTAGYATGACCAYGTGGGAGACCATGATCATGACATAATGATCCATGATTGCAAAATACACATAAACACATTCTCTTTTGAGTAAAAAGCAAAATGAGGCAATTAACCAAATTGCAACTATTGATTTCTGCAGCATAAGAACAACACCACCATCATAATATGCCCTCTCGAATACCYAATACTTTTGTATGCCCTGATCCTTAGCCAAGATAGGAATGACACCATCCAAAAGCTAAGGGCATAATACAAAAATATTCCATTCTTAGAACAACTACAAGGTGATATTTATGGATATAAACATCCATAAGACGGGCTATTAAAGTACTTTATGGTTCTGGTTTTGACATGATGAACGCATGTCATATTATTTTTCATATAAGATGTTACACTCCTAACACTATCTAAACATTAAGGGCTCACCGCCCTGATTATCTCATCAAGTGTACATGACTTGGAATGTTGGAGAATTTACATAATAAAGATTTGATGATTATTGCAGATGTATTGGGATTAATATATAGTTTCTTACCCCATGCGTATATGTAAAATGGTCTTATAGAAGTTATCATTAAAAGAATATAGATGGTATCTAAGGCATTGGTTATGCACACCAAATTACCCACATCTGCATGGGGTTACACAAATATTACATGCAACCTTATTTATTCGTTTTCAGACCCATCATTAACCAACCAATTTCATGCGTACCAATTAGTAACTGGATATAAGCATGATATTTTACAATTACTTATGTCTGGTTGTGTAGTATATATGCCAATTGCATCCCCACAAAGCACCAAAATGGGTTCTTGAAGATAATTTACATAAGTTGGATATAAATCTCCAACAATTATCTTCTAATTAGAACCCTTGATGGGTGATCTCTTTACCACTAGATTTGTCGGTTGCCACTTTGATGAGACAGTCTTCCCATCGTTATGGGGAGATAGGAAAAAGGATTTTCCATGGGAACAACAGGAAGTGTCATAGAATATTCTCATTTTGTCTCATTTTGATCCTCAAACTTCACAATGTAAAGTTCAAGTCAAACGAATCAGACTTGATACCTGATAAGTCTAATGTTATTCAAGAAGTGAAAGATCACATATACCAGCTATGAATATACCCTTAAGGTTAAAAGTCCCTAAACAAAGGCACAACACTATGGGAAAGTGCGTTGCAATCACACATGGTGGAGGTATGGTTGAGGCCCTGGCTCCCAAAAGAAAATGGGGGATGCTACTTGGTTCGATAGATACTCATCTAAAGAAAAACAAGAGTAAGGAACAACCATTATCATCAATATATAAACCTCTCATGAGTTTGTCTCTAATTAAAACTATGTCTATGAATTATTACTGGAGGACAGTCTGAAGTTAATATTGATTCTAGAGATCAAACAAATCTCAAATAAACTATGAGAGTGCATATGAGTCGATGGACAAACTATACATACTCATTGATGATACATTGTACATACTATTTCTCATAAGATGATAGAGCATGATGACCTCAAACCATTCTCAGTTGAAAGATGTCAACGAAGAGCAAATATGGCCTAAATAAAATGAAACAATCTAGGAAGCGCTAATCCACCAAGTATAAAGCCTATAAGACATAGATAAATCATTTGTCAGAAAGCATAATGATAATAATTAAGTCATAATGTATAAGGGTCTCCTTTGACAAAAGATTTCCCACAATKCCCTGGATTGACCATGAGAATACTTACYCTCCCATGATGGRTGTTATAACATTCTGCTAAATAATTAGCCTAGTAGTTCCCAAAGGACTAGAAATGCAGCTCAAATTGATGTGGTTACTACATATCTCTACGGGGATCTAGATTCAAATATATATAAAATTGTTTGTTGACATCATATTACCTAAATCAAGTAACTCTAAACCACAAAGTGTGTTTGCAATAAAGTTAAATGCTCACTTTATAGATTAAAGCAATCTAGGCAGATGTGGTATACTTGCCTACGTGAATACTTGATTGGAAAGGTGTAATAACTGGATACTGGTTATCACCTGAGGTAATTAATACGTGATTAATTGTTAAATGATTATGTGACAACATGATAAATTGCTATATTTGATCATGCAAATATGTGGAATTATATGAATAATGTGAAATGCATATGATATATATATATATATGTACGCATGATTTATATGTATGATGTATGTATGCATACATGTATGTGAATAGGCAAAGGTGAATGTATGTGTGTATGATGTATGTATGCATATATGTATGTGAATAGGCAAAGGTGAATGTATGTGTGTATGANGCAAAGGTGAATGTATGTGTGTATGATGTATGTATGCATATATGTATGTGAATAGGCAAAGGTGAATGTATGTGTGTATGATGTATGTATGCATACATCCATGTGTGCTTGAGAATATGCATGGATGGATGCATGATTGGAGGCGGTTTTAGCCGCCATACTCTTTTTGGAAAGAGTATATAAGAGAGGGTTTAGCCTCCATTTTATCTTTTCTGCTATTTTGGTGATTTGAGCGATTTAAAAGAGAGAAAGAAGATTGACCGGATTATTAGTATTGGAAGCAAGAAGTAGATTCAATTTGGTTTCAAAAGGAAATTCAAGGTGAGTGATTTAAATGTTTTTATCCATTTGAAATGCATAAAATTGTTTGTATAAACTTTTCACTTGGTTTAAAGATTAAACCGAGTGTTATCCGGATTATGAGTAAACCGGTTAAGTGTTAAATGATTTATATGTAAACTGGTCAAGAATTAAGCAGTTTAGTTTTAAAACGGATAAGGGTCAAGGGGATTAGACATTAAACCAGACATGTCTTAACCGGTTCAAGAATAAATCGATCAATTGTGTTAACCGGTTTATGAATTGAGTGATTTACGATCTTTGAATTATGTTAAATGTTTAAATCGGAGAAGTAGGAATACGACAATGGAATGACCGGATTGATAAATCGGTGGTCATGGCATGAATAGTGTTGTCCGGATTAGTAATCCGGACAAAGTGTTGAGAATTTACTCTAAGTATTAAATCGGACAAGATAAAGTGCTGTCCGGATTTGGTAAATCGATCAAGTCTTGACCGGAGATGAAGTCCGGCCAAGATTAAATTGACAGGATTTGGACTTTGACTTGCGTAATGTTTATAGAAATTGTTATCATAAAATGGGAATTTTGATAAAGGTGATTTTGAACTGTTAATATTCCATTGACTGCGGTCTATTCTATATGAAATGATTTTGTGAAAATATTTTAACGAGGAAATAAGGGCGGCATATCAAGGAGAGGTGTATCATGGGATAAGGGTGACATATCAAGGAGAGGTGTACATTCGGATATAAGTGTGGCATTTATATGTGTGTTATGTAATATAACTCTTACTATTATATCCTTTAAAATTACCGTGGTCCGGAATCTTTATTTCTTTGTGACTTAAAGGTTTAGGATCAAGGTTCTTATTGGAAATCATAGTCTGGATGTTATTGAGGAAGAGATAACAGGTTTGGCCTGAAACTTTGAATAAACCTTATTCAACTTGAAAGGCTTAAAAGTAGCATTATGATAATCTGATTAGTGCAAACCTGTTTGGGTTTGATGTGTTGGTTGCAAGCAGAAAGAATTTGGCTTGAAAAGTGAAAGGTATTGGTATTATGTTCTTACTTGTTCATATATTTGTTATATATATGAAAAGTTGTTTACATAAAAGTTTTGGTGATTATCACCTTGCAATAGCATAAATAGGGTAACTCACTAGACCTTTCGGTCTAGCCCTTGTGATTTTAAACATGTATTGCAGGAAGTGCAGACGGTAAGGGAAAAAGAAAAATGTGATAAATTTTCTATGTGTTTATCTGCATGAAGAATGGATGATGATATGTATAGTTTCGGTAGATGAATCTTGATTAGTACAAGAATTGTATTTTTGAATTTTTGGACCATGTATTCTGTAATGGTATTCTTGTACTAAGGGACCTATGTCGTGTACAATCATGTATTTCTTATGTATGATGTGTTATATGCAATTTGTGGAATGGGGTTTACAAAAGGGATATAAGAATGATGAACCATGCCCTTGTCTATTTATAAAGAAAATGAGTTGTAGACTTCTAACATAGATCTATATGTCAATATTATGAACATAATAGGCACTCTTGATAAAATAAGAGAAACCACAAGTTACTTGAAATCTAAATCTAAGATGAAAGATCTTGGGAAAACTTGGTTTTGTCTAGCTATTTGAGCTAGGACAATGAGTTTTGTGGAATATTATTCCACTGATCCACATATGTCTAGAAAATGATCAGATGATTTAATATGGACAAACTGCATTTGGCTAGCACTCCCTTGATCGGTCAAAGTGTTGGATATAAGGAAAGATCTATTTCATCTAAAGGATGATGACAAAGAGGTGTTGGGAGTTGGAATTCCCTATCTAAGTACAATATGCGCATTATTATACTTTGCACAATACACTTGACCATATATTGTATCTCTCAATGAACTTGTTAGCTAGATTTAGCTTAGCGCCAATGCAACGGTCATTGGATTGATATCAAATTAATCTTTTGGAACCACTGACGTGGGCTTATACTTTCCTATAGAGAGAAAAATGAAATTGATAATGGAACTTCAATACCTATTTAGATAGTGAATGGCAAAAGTACTAGTCTTATATAAAAAAACCAATAATGTCTTGGTATGTCTTTGCTAATATTAATTATCTACCTTACTCATACAAAGGTCATTTCCAAACTGGATAAGGAATTACCTTAGGGAAGATGCCTATTGCTTGGAAGTAAACCAGACAAACCCTTGTAGCTGCCTCTTCAAACTATTCCAAGAATATTACTCTATATGAGACTTTTCAATAGTGTACATGGTTAAGGAGTATCATGTACATATTAGAGGAACTAGTCTTTTGAGTTCATTTAATACCCTACCTGTATATATGGAAATAATGCATCGTGTACCAAGAAAATGAAAGTAAGATACATCAAGGGTGATAACATAAAGCATATTCTGGTTTAAGTTTATATATAATCAGCAATAACAAACTCTCCTCTAGATTCAAGTGAATCAAGTATGATGGGAGAAAAACGTGACATATTTGCTTACCAAATCATTACCTAAAACCATATTCGGGAAACATGTAGAAAGTATCAGAAGGCATTGATTTTCTAAACTCTCTTGATTAATGCACGAAACAGGGGGAATCGACTATATATGTAATATTTGTATGTTGTGCTCTTTTCTTCACCCAAGGTTTTATTTTTTTCTCATTGGGTTTTGTTCCTTAGTGTAAGGTTTTAGTGAGCCAACGGTTTATATATCATCCTGCTTTTCTAACTCTCATGATTAATGTACAAATCTAAAAGAATATTAGACTAAAAAGAAAAGTCTATGTATTGTAAAGAAATTGGTGCATTGTACTTTGTTCTTCATCCTAATTTTATTTTTACCCACTGGATTTTTATTTTGGCGTAAGGTTTTAACGAGACAACAGTTGTGCATCATCACTTATTTGACTAGGCACAAGGGGGAGTGTTGTAGGATAAGTGTGTTATCGTCTAAAGGACATGACAATAGAGATAGAGATAGATATACCAGAGTTAGATTAAAAGTGAAATATCTCGTAATTATCTACTTGTCCTATAATTAGTGAGAATTACATATTCCTTCTCTCTATTATATTGTTGTTCTTTTTCAGTTATTTTCTGACAACTTTCTTTTTTTTTACAAACTAATTCACTATAATCGTCTTATCAATACCATCAAAGTAAGTTTGATATTGAATATTTTTTTAATTTAATCATATTATTAAATATCATATACATAATTTTTTACAAATTATTCGTGGTACTTACACTTCATATCTTAATAGTGTTGATCCCAGATCTCTCAATAACACTAATAATCTAGTTATAAATAACCAAATTATAGTGATTTTACGAAAAAAGTTATGAAGACTCAAAAATAAAATAAGAATATTCAAGAATAGTTTTGAGCTTCAAAGGTTTTACTTTTTAAATAATGATATGAAAAACGTAAAAGAGACTTTTTCTCTATCACACTTACACGCTCTTTTACAATAGACCTAATCATCTATTTATACTAGTTGGCTAATACTAAGATAACTATATATTGCTACTTTCTAGCAAATAGTCTAGCTAACAGATAAAGTTTATCTTTTACATGGATAAGCATTATTAACAAGATAAACTATAATTACAGCTGTTGATTTGTCATCTTCAGCTGTCATTATCAATGTGATGAATTCATCCTTATCTTCAAATCTTCATTGCACGCTTGGATGAATACTTAGAAAATCTTCTAAGTGTTTGCCTATCCAGAGCATCGATGAGAACGCATCGTCCATTGGTCCTCTGGTTGAACTTCGTCCATCGGTCCAATGTTCATCGATCCTCTGGTTGGTCTTTCCATCGATCCTCTGGTTAATCTGTCCATCGATCCAATGGTCGAATCCGGACTTGGTCGTTTCTGCCTTGATGTCTTCATTGGTCTTCTGGTTCTTCATCACTTGTTTGTTTTTCATTACTTTTTACATTTTGCATTGTGGGGTTTAACAAATAGTTATTTTATTTAATTTTTTTCTTATTTCTTAATTTTCCATTCTCCATTTTAAGCTCTTATTGTAACATCTGACTTGAGCAAACCCCAAATTACCAATTTTATAAAATCTCCAATAAAATATAATTTATTGATTATTGGGACCAAAATTGATCCTAATTATTCTAAAAGTTTTGTCAAAGCAATCGGGGACAAGGATGGAAAATCTGAAAATGCAGCTAAAACGACTAAGTCTTGAGGAAGACCAGAGGCGATGAATTGGTCCAGAGGCAGGCGATGGACCAGAGGCTGCTGAAATGACTAAGTCTGGAAGAAGTCCAGAGGCGATGAATTGGTCCAGAGGCAGGCGATGGACCAGAGGCTGCTGAAATGACTAAGTCTGGAAGAAGTCCAGAGGCGATGAATTGTTCCAGAGGCGATGAAAATGGACCAGATGCGATGAATTGGTCCAGATGTGATGAAAATGGACCAGAGGAGATGAATTGGTCTAGAGGCGATGAAAATGGACCAGAGGCGATGAATTGGTCTAGAGGCGATGAAAATGGACCAGAGGTGATGAAAATGGACCAGAGACGATGAATTGGTCCAGAGGTGATGAAAGTGGACCAGAGGCGATGAATTGGTCCAGAGGCGATGAATAGGTCCAGAGGCAATGAAAGTGGACCAGAGGTGATGAATTGGTCCAGAAGCGACGCATTGGTCCAGAGGCGATGAAAATGGACCAGAGACGATGCATTGGTCCAGAGGCGATGAAAATGGACCAGAGCCGATGAATTGGTCCAGAGGCGAT
>NW_020200912.1:87114-88280 GCF_001531365.2 Cynara cardunculus var. scolymus
GCGATGAAAATGGACCAGAGGCGATGCATTGGTCCAGAGGCGATGAAAATGGACCAACCCTTTGAAACACACAGATTTGGGCATAACATTAATTAACCTCAAAATATTGGATATTAATTTTTCTAGAAAATTTCGAAATATCCGTTCTATTTTAGTGATAAAACCACCCAAAACACAATTCCAAACCGGATATAACGGAGTTTTTACTTACAACCCGAATTATGTAGCAAAAGAATACGGGACAAGAGAATATATAAGCTACACATACTACAACTATGAGATACGGTAATAAGCTACTATTTACCCAAAAGCAAGATCGATATCTTCAAGTTCCCCGATAAATCTTCAAGTCAAACAACGGTTTCTTTCTTTTTGTCCGTCTTCTTTCCTGAGAGAGGTTACCACTTAAATGGTAAGCCAACGCTTAGTGAGTTAAATAGTTAAGTATTACATATCAATATCACACATGTTCATAAACATACATAATAAACTCTTATCAATAAAAGAGTTCAAGACATCATCCAGATGCAAACCGAGACTTACAAGGAACCGAGTGAACAATTACGTACCGGATGCTAAGATCATAGGATTCCAAATTCAAATCACCATARTATACCATACCATTGATGCTCAATACAACAAGGAGACAGGATCAACAACCAAATATATTCAGCAACCAAATATATTCAGCAACGTTAGAATACCAAGAGATCGAATCGGTATACATAACAAGGACAGTGCATCCCCCTGTCCTTCATCATCAGGGCTCATGCCAAAGTCCGAGTCCGAACCATACATTACGGAAAACCTCGCACTGCCTGCCTTCCTCTACCAGGAATGTGCCAAGGTTCCCTACTCATTGATCTTCCTCCTTTCTAAGCAATTAGTATTTACAACCGCAGAAAGAATCACCCGTCCAACCCGGGATCTTGACTTCGCCATAAACTTCCGGCGTGTCACACGAAGTAGTACCCGTACTATGGCATACAATTCAAGGAACAAAACAAACAAGTCCGGATCCTGAAAGCAAACCGATGTACCGAGTTAGTAATAAGGAATCGACTCACGAGACGGAATCAAAGAAAAATCAAGATCGTGTGACTCCATTCAAGACCAAAAACATTCATATGAAAATATATATGTTCAAATCAATATGTAACAATTAA
>NW_020200912.1:89421-100101 GCF_001531365.2 Cynara cardunculus var. scolymus
AAAATACATTTTTTACAAATGACACCATTATAGTTGTCTCGTTGAGAATACCTTAAAAATGAGCGTAAAATTGAATATTTTTTTGTACTTTAGCATACTATTAAATATCATAAATACGTAAAAAGATTTACGAATTAATTTGAATACGTACAACATGATACTACACGTCCTTAGTACGCAAACTTGTGCAAAGTACTTACCGTTACGGATATAACCGCAACCATCCTCTCAACATRTTGCTATTGCAACCGAGACGTTAATGGTAACCATTAGATAAGAGTGGTATCAACAAGAGTAGTACCCAATGCTTACAATTACGCCACAATAGAAACATTAGATATTTCTCGATGTAACTACATGGACTATCTTCTATCAATATCAATTAAACGTGTACAAAGAACATTAGATTATCATTGTACTCATGAATATATTGATTTAAATGATTGATAACATCGCAAATGTTACYAACGTCTTTAATTTTATAAAATAATGATTAATCAAAAAAATTTAAAAATCAGTACAACTTTAATAAAATAACAATTATAAAGGTTAATTTTGTTTTTATTTTTTGAACATTAAAAATATAAATAGATTTGTAGTATTAAAAAAACATTTTTAATTAACACATTTTTAATTACGTATATGATAAGAGCATAAATAGAAAACAGAAAAGTCAGAGTTTGATAGAAATATTCAAAGGGTTAAATATAATAACGTCAAACCAAAACTATAAAAGTGGTTAAAATGAAATTTTAATTGCATTGTTTTGAGTGTRCTCGTCTTTCATTCTAGATGGGTAATGAAAAAAAGTGTCGGTTTTGATAGGAGGAGGGGTATGAATAGAATTTGACTTTTGTGATCTTCATCCAACGATGTTGATTGTCCGATTTTTTTTTGTGACGGGAGGGGCAATCAAGTGTGTTTTAATCATTCGATATCGGCTCGTTAACATACTTTAACATGATAGTTTTCCTGTTAAGGTATACGAATTATGTTCTGACATGTTAAGGCGTGTATGTTAGGGTATAATAAAAAAWTTTATTATAGGTTATGTGGAAAGCTATTTTGCTTGTTCAGATTTGTAAAAGGTTAGTTAATGTATATTAAAGTTCAGTATATTTAATGTTCTAGTGTGTTAATGTTGAAATGTTAAGGTATGTTAAGCTCTGTATCTATCTACATCATTGCCTTGAAGTTTCGTCTAATTACGAGTCTGCCACTGCGTTTTTTAGGGGCATCAGATCAAGAGGCCGTACTCATCCAGTCATCCAAGGACAACAAGAGTTCTCATGGAAAACATTTTTCACATGCTCTCATATCTCTCTCCGTATATTTTTTATTTTATTAGCAGATTTTTGAAAAAGAAAATGACATTCGTAAATGATTGCGCTTGAGCCTATATACAACTTTTAGCTGTTACTACATGAGATAAATCTGTAGCTGATATTTTAGACATATGAAGTGCAGATTTGTGGATGTTGTCCACTGACTACAAGGGCTATTTTTATCACTTAAACCATTTTACATGAACCCTATTGTAACTGAGATCTGAATACAAAATCCTGACGAACGATTCCAAATTCCCAGAATTTTAAAAGAAATATTTTGTTTCATCAATGATTATGTTCTTTATTTAGGTACATTGCCTCCTCAGTTTGATGAATTATTTGGCCCCTTTGAAACTGAACCCTCTGATCTAATTACTTGCCTTTTGTTATTGAATTTGAACCAACTTTTAATACACGTAATATTTTATGTCAATCTATATATTAAAAGTTATCTATACTATATTATAAAACATTTTTTTATGCATGTGCATATTACTTAAAATTTAATATTACAAGTAAATTGTGCGTAAGTACAACTTATTAAAGCTCCATTTTTTAGTGCTTATAACTAACTGCAGATAAACGTAATCAAATACATAATAAGCATAATCAAATATAAGATAAACATCTCATTTTAAATAAAAAAATCTAAAATATAATTAGGATAATTGAGATCTAACAGAATTATTATCTATATTATATTATAGAACATTTGATAAAAATTATTGAAAATAATTTTTTATGCATAAAGTACTGTTTATTGATGCATATTACTTAAAATTCAATATTACAAGTAGAATGAGCAAGAGTACATCTTATTAACGCTCTATGTTTAAATTTGTGTAACTAACTGCAGATAAACATAATCAAATACATGATAAACATCATTTTAAATATAAAAAATCTAAAATATAATTAAGATAACCATTGAGTCTTACAGAATAATTAACTATTATCTCAAAAAAATTATTATTTAAATCAAAAATAAATTAGTTCGTTTTTAAACTTCAATTAAATTATATAAAAAATTGAATTAAAGAAATTACACAAAAACGRGAACTTTTAAATAGTTATTTTGATACTAATATCGCTTATGTTTTCAAAATTTTATAAAATCTTCAAATTTATATTTCATTAAAAAATAAAAACGTTTTCTTTTTCTCAAAACCACAYAAAATCGCATTATAACATCGATAAACCCAAAATATAAATCGAAACATTAAAATTAAGATGTATCACGTTGCATTGTGCGAATACCCTTCTAGTAGCATAAAATGTGTTTGATGGTGGAACGTATTTACGATGCTATGTAAAATGATATGTTACATAATATTAATTTAGAAGTAATTATCGATTGATTTTGTGTCAAAGAATACTCAAAAAAACCCCTGTCTATATGAATTATTAGTATTTCATGAATTCAATGGCATCTATAATAAAAACAATATTACCGAATTTTTTTCATACGCACGCGGGCCCATTTTTACATATTGCCCATGAACGAACCTGTAACCAAAGAACCGTCACTACAACAAAATTGGGTTTATAGGACACCCCAATCTCTAAGCGTCCCAATAAACTACTTTATAGGACTTAATTTATAGGACTAAAATATAAAACGTCCTATTTAAAGGTGTTGTAATAAGTTTATATGACGCTTTTGGACATCTTAACAAGTTTTTTAGGACATTTTTAATACAAAGTGTCGCATTAGCAACTTTATATGACACTTTTGAGAAAGTGTCCTATAAACTCAATTTTTTATAGRACACTTGTTTTTATAGGACAGTTTTTCAAATAGTGTCCTATAAAGTTGCAAATGGAACGTTTTATATTAAAAGTGTCCTAAAAAATTTATTARGACTTCAAAAAAGGTCATATAAACTTATTACAACACTCTTACATAAGACAATCTTTTTGTTCGTATAAACTAAGTCTTATAAAGAGATGTATTAGGACGTTTAGAAATTGGGAGTGTCCTGTAAACCCGATTTTGTTGTAGTGATTATCACATGACCCATATATTTGTATACGGTTTCGAGTATGTGATTCTCTCAATCAAGCTGGATATGCTGAAACATATAGCCGCATATGCTGCAGGAATTCCCTTCTGGTTTTCTTTACTTTCCATGTCCTCTCAGATATGTTCCATGRCTCCAAGATTTTAGCTTTCACAAAGATTCTATTCTACCAAAGTAAATTACCGATTRTTTGCGGTTTTATGCTCCAATTACAGAAACCTGCAAGGTATAAAGTYGATGGTGCTTGGAATATCCAATTTGCATGAAACAGCACCAACTATAAATAAGTTTCAAATGTGGTCAATGATCCTCAAGTTAAGTCTTCAAGTGTTGGGTGAATTACTGGGTAACTTCTCCTTTAGCAGATTGGTTGCTTTCAGTGTTACTAGACTGTAATGCAAAGGTGCTTGCTGCCAAAGGAGATTTGCCTAGCAATTCAATGTACGGACATTCACCATCTTGATATAACACAAGCTGCTATGATGCGATGCTTTCATGATGAAATTCTTGTGAGTTACAATTAGCAGTTCAATTTTGTTGTTTGGAACTATGATATGATGTCTTTTTGTCATGCCAGTTGAAACAAAGGCCCAGAGGTCGTTGTTTTTGCATCTGAACCCAGCTGAGCCTCTTTATGGCAGAAGCCAATTTGGGTTCAGTTGGTGATGGATGGAGCAGTGGGACTCGAACAGGTGAATGGTCTTGCGCCTTACCCTTCATTCGTGCAAGGTTGATAGCTTGCTTATTTCAGTTTAAACATTCGAATGCCATCAGCTATTTTCGACTCGACGCCTCCCATGAATGTCCCTGATACTGCTTTTGACATCCGATCTTGAACCCGATTGCCCCAACCTCTCAAACTCCTTTTGGTACTAGCGTAGGGAGCCGCTTTGCTTCACCCGTATCAAAGTCTTCGCATGCATTTGGTAGGACCAAACCTTTTGCCCACAACTCGTCTTGAAAGGCACAACACAACCATATTCTTGAAAGAGTGCCCTTGTGACTTTCTTACCATATTCTCGAAAGGCACAACACAATCATTGCGAGCATTGATTAGCCTCCCATTCAAGATCGAMAAGGCCAACCTCACCTTTTATGACTCCAACATCCTTCCAAACTCAAAAARAATGCTCCACTTTGGCCAACCATTCTATAGGAATAGGATCATCTCCTGAAAAGCATGGGACCTCCAATTTAGCCACTTTCAATGAGAAAAAAGGCCTMCCTCTGTCAGCATCTTCGAGGTTGGAGTCTTTGTTGTAGCGGAAAAGATATTCAAAACATGAATGCGTACTCCAACTAAATCGGGTTATAGGAGCCGAGTTATCTAATGTTATGTTCTCGAGTTCTTTTACGAAGGAAAGGAAGGGAAAAGAAAAAAAAGTAGGGGCGGGGGAGAAAAAATGTTGTGTTCTCGAGTTTTCTTAAAGAAGAGGAGGGGAAGGAAAAGGAAGGAAAATTATGTTGATTTTCTTCCTAAAACTTTCCTCCCAAATTCGGGAGGAAAGGGAAGGAAAGAAAAGAAAAGTATTTATAACAATTAAAAATATTTATAAAATTACATCTATCTACCAATTACATTTCACTACAAAATAAATAAGGGTATATTTGTAAAAATGACATATTTTATTTCCTTTTTCTTCTGCTCAAAAGCATGAAAAATTATTTTCATTCCTTTCATTTCACTCAACAACACAAATAAAAAAAATCTTTCTTTCCCTTTCTTTTCCTTCCCTTTCTTCTCAAAACTCCAGGATAGAGCATAAATATCTTAATAGGCTATTTTATAAGAAAAAAATTCATAGGATTACACAATTATGCGAACAATGTGAAAGTGTCATGATAAGTTTATTGGAAGCTATTTGGACGCCTTAACAAGTTATTTTATTTTTTAGGACATTTTTGAGAAATAAATTATGAATACATTTTTTATGAGACATTTATTGAATCTGGATATGGAGATTTAGGGTCACCCCCTTTCTTGCATTCGTCTTGTGGTCCCGACTGCCCTTTACAATTAGATGAGTTTCTCCAAGCAAGTGATGTGTAAGACCCATAACTTTGAATGAAACAATTAGGGGACTAAACGAGCTAACATTATTTGGGTTTGACATTCGGTTTTTAAGGAGTCCAATCACATATAATCCTCTTGGCATGTTGTGAGGTCAAACAGGGTAATTAAAAAGGAAGTTTTGGGTGAAAAAAGTGTTTCACACGACCTCTGGGTCTTGTAGGACGTTGGTCGCTCGGTTAGAGGGTCATGCGATCATCCACGTGGCTATGAAAGTGTTCTTCTCTATTGTTATTCCTGACATGTGATTAAGCTCAAGTTCATGGGTCAAGAGATACCAATATATCTCTTCTTTAGTAAGGTTGTTTTAAATGTTGATTTAAAGTTTTACATTCAAAACATTGATTTAATGTTTTACCAGTCTTTGTAGTAAATAGTTCATAATGTATACTAGATGAAATCTTTTGTTTCTCTTAAATTCATCAGCGCCTTCAAAGAGAAAAAAGAAATAGTGTGTCCAACATTTCCTTAAAAAGGTACAATGGTTGACATACTTGAGGATTTCATCACGATTTGCCATGGTAAGAATAACCATTGCTTTATCGTCCCATGCAACATTCCTAATATCATTGTTACTCCATTTCTCCCTCGTCTTTAGTTCTTGTTTATTTTAGTCTTTGAAGCGGGAATCTCTGGAGCTATGATTGGTTTTAGGCACTGCAGGAATTTCTATATAACTTTCATAAGAACCTTTAGTTATAGATCTCATCAAATCTTCATCATGTTGTCCAAAAATTGGATCATCTAGTTGATGGTATCCTTCATAGAAGAGAGCAGGGGGTCAGGTTTCAGAAACAATACTAGTGTATTCTTTTGACATTGTAATTAGATCAGATTGAATCGAACTACTAGATTGAAATTTAAAATTTCAGGAAATTTAAGATATATTATCATAGTATAGATCACAATTAAATTTTGATTAAGATGAATCAGAATTTGAATATATAACTTTAAGAACTCGAATTAAGTACAATGGATCTGAATCTTGAAATTTATTGATAGAGAGAATACTTTAAATTCTCAGTCCCTCGCTCTAATACCAATTGTTAGGTCAGCAAACTAGATTTAATACAATATAGTAATCAACATAATTGATAACATTCAAAATATGACCATAGATTGAGATCCAAAAGTCATCATGTCATTAACATACATGATGATTACAGAGAGAATCTAGAGAGAGAAATATTACAGGACTTGATCAACTAAATTAACTGTCAAAGCATACGTACTCTAAATAGACTCTCTACACTTTATTTATACCACAAAGTTACTACCAAAGGTACATGCCTGTAAGATACAATTAATAGGAACAAGACACATATTTTAATATGCTAGAGTTCCTAGGTACAATTACAAAATATAAGAAAGTTAAGTACAAAGTATGGATTGACCTATCAGACTTTCCTCCAGAGCTCTGAGCCTTTAGCTCCAGATCTCTGAATATAAATCTTGTCTTCCTTTTCATAGTTAACACTTAGAGAGTTTTTTGAACCAACATCAAAGTAGGTTTGTCAAACTTGTTTCCTAAGTGAAACACATACTCTGTATTCAACCAGCTCCAATGAAGTGAACCAATATCGATCCTTGCACACATGACTTGTTGCACGTGAGTCAATCCACCAAGAGACATCATCTTGCACATAAAATGATTCGGATATAAGTGGTAAATAATTCAGATTTGAATTAAAACCAAAGTCAAGATATTGACTTTGATGTGGCTTTTGATCCTTGGATCCTTGCCCACCACCACTAGTGCTTGCTCCATTATTTTTCTTGACAACCCGATAATTGCAGGTAAGATGGTCGGTCATACCACAAGTCAACAAGTTAATTTAACCTTCTTGTTGGGTCCTTTCTTGGCCTTTTTGAACCTTTGTTTTCCCTTGAAATGAATTAGAATAACCCCCTCCACCACATTGAACAAAGGATATAAACCACCTTTTCTTTGGGCTTCTCAGTCTCTTATGCTCTTTGAGATTCTTCTATACGCAAGTGACTCCAAAGTTGTACAAAGGATAACTCTTCCTTCTTATTCTTAAGCATATGCTATTATGCTTAACGTCTTTCCAGGAGGGGGAAAATTGTCAATAATGCTCAATACCGGAATGCACTCGTCCATTTTCATGTCGTTTTGAGAAAATTGCCCTAGTACGCGCAGGAGCTCATATATTGCTCCATCACATGCCTTGAGTCCACCATCTTGTAATTATTAAAATTGCTAGGGAGCAATTTCTCACTCGAAGCATCCTCCACCATGTATTTGGACTCATAAGAGTCCCATAACTCTTTGGCACACTCAAGATTTTGATAATGTCAAAGAGGGAGACACACATACCGTTCAGGATGTGGCAACGACATATGTAGTCTTCATTTTTCCATTTTCCTCAACGAATCATCTCTAACATCTCTTCCATCACCTCTACCATCGGAGTACTCAACAAGCACACCACCTTTAATATGGTTAACATAAAGTGCATCTTCTTCTGCCATCGTCTGAAATTAATGTTGTCGAACTTCTCCAGTTCCGTGAACTTGGTTGTCATGTCTTTCATAGTTTGATACTCGATATTTTCTCATTAAGAACGAAAATATCACTTAAGATTGTTAGAGGAAATTCAGAAAATCATGAGAAAACAATAAGTGAACAAAAACTTGGATAAAAGTTGAAATCGCGTGAAAGCTCGTTTCCTTAAGTGGTATTTCAACCCTGTTATGTCTGGGTATCACGAAATTCGCTTGAGGATAATACCGATATTTTAAAAATAGAGAATCGTAACCACTCCTATACTAATACCGATAATAACTCCCCACTAAATGGGAATGGTTGTTGGAAATAAGTAGTAGTGGTTAGAAAAAACATATTAGTTACAAAACTAATGATAAGCGCATGACACGTGCTCTTTACAAGTGGAAAATGCACGACCCATGTTGATTTGCTAAAAGCACACAAACAATAAATGCAAGACCCATGCCATTTTCAAGAGAGAAAAAATGCACTACCTGTGCACAACCTTCTGTTTCCAAGTACGGCCCATGCTCCTATTATGACCAAAAGCGACGGCCTGTGCACTGTCATTTGCCATTTAGTAACTCACCATACATAACCATCCAACAATCCCGAGTTCTACTTAGCTTATACAAGTGTGCACTTCACACCTTGTAACTCGTTTTATAACTTAGCTATCAACCCTGTTATTATCTTGGGAATCCAATTACCTAATATAAAGAGATGATTTCACTAAAATCACCAACAAAGCCAACATTAAGAAGTAGACGGTACCCAAAAGGACAATGTCAAGTAATTGGGGTCAATCATTTAAAAGCGGAAAGATGCTAAGTAAGACGTTGTACATAACATAAAGGCACAATAGGTAATGTCGAGGGCGACCATAAAGTATTGTGTGAAAAGAATGTCATGTTAAAGCTATATGACATATTATGTGGTGTAGCCATCTAATAAACTATGTTTATGGTGAATGTTTCACAATAAACAAAGCACACGAGAGAAAAATTGAAGTTGCAGAACTTGGGATATTGAGATGAACTTACAACCAGACTATGTTGGACATCGAATGATCTTTTTTGGATGGAGTTAATAGTTACGCCTATCTCAGATACATAAAGGAATGAAGATTAGTGGTTTAGGCAAGTCCAAAAGAGAGTATAGACTGCACCATTAAGGATGGTGGATAGATTCATGGTTAAAGGGGTGAGGAGGCAAGATATGTTGAAGAGGACGTGAGATGAGCAAATGATGTTGAACATGGAGGTATTAGTACTTTATGAGGGCATGATCTCARATAAGGGTCCRTGGAGGCGACATGTTTGGGTAGTTKCTTGCTYTTTGTACTCTTATGAGGACTGYTGTGGGGAAGGGTCACGAAAATAGAATGGGATTAGGGAAAGCAAATAGTAGACTGATATGTTTCTAGTATTGTAGCATAGATATAGGGGGATAGATATAGACTGATGTTGTTCAGTATTATTTTAGCCACATATTGCTCATTTAACTATCTCTATTGTTGTTTAGGAAAAAAAGTAAATTACATATTTGGTCTTCGTGGTTTGGTGGTTTTTACGAAAATGGTCCATGAACTTCATTTATTATGAATTAAGACTCGTCGTATATCATTTTGTAACGAATTGGTCCCTCCCTTTAATGGTCATCCAGTTCCTCCGTTAAGTTTGAGGGCATTTTTGTCTTTTTTTTGTCTTTACTCGAGGGACCAATTACGTAAATACCACACATACCATAGGGACCAAATCCGTAATTAAGGCTAAAAGAAAAAAAATATGAATTCTTTTATACTTTGATTTTATTAAATTAATTAATTTTATTATAATTTAACATATATCAATTAATTAATATACTTTAAGTTTAATTTTAGTATATAATATATTTTCTTTCAAAAAAATATGTATTAACGTACTATACAGACATGCATACACACACATATATATATATATATATATAGTGAGGTTCAACTTTTTAGGGGAAACTCATATCCATCAACCATTAGATTATTTGATTCAATGAGTGTGATTAAATGAAAGTTTATAACAATATTTTTTAAATTAAGAAAACCTCACCGCCCCTAATGAAAAATAAATAAAAATCAAAAGAAATTAATTACACCACATTGATATAATTTTTTCATGATTTTCCGGTTTTTCATTTATTTAGCGTTTTCCTTTGAACTCAAATTTTCTCTCTCAATTCAAGCTAAATGAAAAACAGGAAAACTAGGGGAAAAACGGATGAAAAAATTATATCAATATGAATGTCAAATTAGTGAGAAAAAATATGATTGTTTTTTAGTGTAATTTATTTTGCTCGATTTTTGTTTATATTTTATTTTTTTCGAATAAAAATAGGTGGAGATGAGGTTTTTTTAATTTAAAAAACATTGTTGAAAAAGTCCATTTAATCATATCCATTAAATCAAATAATCTATTGATTGATAATTTTATGTTGAATCTCACTCTATATATATATATATATATATATATATATATATATATATATATATATATATATATGGGGTTTTCTAACCCCACCCCCTCCTACACTCTTACACCTACATTTTCTATACCCCCTCCTATATATTATTTTTCACTTTTAACCTTTTGATATTTTCAGTTTTGACCCTTCAACTTTTATAATATTTTGTTATTATATTTTTTATGTTTTTAATTTTTAATATAGATTATAAATATATAAATTAATTAACTTTATATTATTATTAATTAATAAAAT
>NW_020200913.1:0-16860 GCF_001531365.2 Cynara cardunculus var. scolymus
ACAGAAGACGAAACCGCAGACCCTCTGTGAGCCATACCAGAGGCTCTGCTGTAATTGACTTGTATGATCTTATTGCCAGAGGACCATTTTCCAGAACCTCTGTGAGAGACATCAGAGGTTCTGTCACATTTTACTTGCACGATGAAACAACTTCTGTTGCTAGTCCTCTGTTGTCTTCTGTGGAAGCTACTCTTCGGTCAACACTTGCAGAATACTTTTTCATACTTTTACAAGAAGTGAATATTAGAGCTAACACTTATCATCGATTCAATAAATGTCGCAAGTGTGACGTGATCAGAACACAAGAAGAGAACAACATGCTCTTCTTGAAGAGATTGATCGTTGAATGGGGTAATCTGACGATGTCCCTCCAAGCAAATCAGAATCTGGAGGAATGGATTCTGCATGATGTATATGGGACGCTGCAAGCACAAGAACAAGAGGTTCAGAAGGCGAAGGTCACTTTGGGTGGACCTCTGGCTCTTGTCTCTGATTCAAAAGACACAGGAACATGCCAGCCACACAGAGAACGAAGACACAGAGAAGAAAAGAAGAAAGGAAAGAAGGCTCTTATCTTGGATATTGATGATGATACAGACAGAGCATCTAGCTCTGAAGATGACGACATCAACGCCTTTGCAAAATTATTGGCCCTGATCACCAAGGAATTCCAAAGGAAATTTGGAAAGAAAGTCTTCAACAAAAGAGGGTGACAAAACGACCGAAGCAGAGGGAAGTCTTTCGATGGAAGGAACCCTTCTTCTTTTCCCAACAAGAAGGAGAAAGAGCAGTCGGAACAGAAAAAGCAAGGCGTCCGATGCTTCAGATGTGGAAAGATGGGGCACTACTCCAAAGAGTGCAGAGGCCCTCTTGTGAAAGATGAACTGTACTACAAAAATAAGTACAAGTATAATCGATCACAAAGGAGTCTCATGGCAGAACAGGAGAATTGGGTCTCTGACTACTCATCCGATGAAGAAGATCAAGCAAACTTCTGTGCAATGGCTGTTGAGAATGAGTCTGGATCTGACTCTGACTCCCAGGTATGTTCTATTTGTGGTTACTCTCACTCTGACATGGAATAGAGCATCTCTGCTTTGACAAACAATTTCGTTAATCTACAGCAAAACCTCTTTCTCGAAAAATCTAAACGAAAATCCTTGGAAAAGGAAAAACTATTCTTTGAATGAGAGACAGAGCTACTAATTGTAGAAAAACAAGAGTTATTAGTGGAGAATGAAAAGCTTTTAGAAACAAAACAATCCACTGAAACAAGTCTTAAAACATAGTGCATAGAATTAAAAGCGGCTATAAAGAAAAAGAATACAGAGCTAATAGAAAAAAAAAAGACAGACTAAACTCTGAAGCCCTAAAAGACTATTTTCAAAAGGAAAGGGAGTTCCTACACCAGAGCTTACAAAGAAAAGAACCCTTGATTAAGAAATATCAAGATGCTCAGCAGGTGTATGAAAAAGTTAACTCTCAACAGGATAAAGCAGGGATAGGTTATATAGACCTAGATCTCACCTGAAAGAGGAAAAACACTCTTGAATCCGTGTTTAGATTGGGTGAAAAACAGAAACCAGATTTTCCTATTTTGCATACAACCTCACCGTTTAAAAGATGTAAGCTTGAAAGTGGAGCCAGAACCCCCAAGTTGAAATTCAAAAACATATCTTGCTCTTCAAAATGTGTTCCACAAGTTGATTTAAAATGCATACAGAAGACAAATGAGATTTTTTGTTTTGGCTCTACAAATCTTAAACATCTTAAAACTGAAAGTGAGGTTGTCAAACCTGAACCAGATGAAATCAAGCGTTCATCCACAGGTAATTTTCTTAATATTCTGGATTTGAAATTGATGGATGGCTTTACAAAAAGGATAAGACAAGTCTTCGAGCAAGACTTGCTTGAGGCCTTGAACTATCCTCCTAAAGGTCATGCAGATTCTTCTGAGTATAACTCCTCAATACTTTTGAAAGTCCATTAAAACAAAAGACGGACGAAGCTTGTAGCTCATGCTTACGAGAACCTCAAGTTCTTAATGATACCTCTGCATCTCGACATTCACACAATGATTTTCTTGACTCTGACTCTGAGTCAGAGGTGAACTCGTTTGAAGAGCAAGTTAAGACAGAGGCCTTTGTCAAAGAACCAGAGGTTGCAAAACACCCTATTGAGAAAAAGATTCTCCTAGGTTCTGGTCGTGCAAGCATGTCGACAAATGCTAAATCCGCTCCCAAGTTTGAGTACAGGGTAAAGAGTGCAAAGTCAGTTTCTTCTGCTTCAAAGGGCTCAAATTCCAAATCTAAGCCAATTAAATTCACTCCGGAACAGAAGGAAAAATCCGCTGCTTGCTCTAACATTAATTCCTCTGTTTTAAAGAGGCCTCTGAAGGCCAAATGAGTAGGAAAGAAGAAATCAGAGAAGACTCGTTTTGTGTTAAAACAATCAGATCTAGATAGGAAGTTTGCTAGAACTACCAATGCTAGGAATGATTGTAATAATTTATTCTTTAAAGCTAATAAATCATTTTGTCATTCAAAATGTTTTCATAATTGTGAATGTGTTTCTCTGTTGCTGAAATTAAAACAACACTTCTCTGACCMTAACTGTCTACTCTCTGGGTCATTAAAGTTTAAATCTAAAAGGACCTAGAAGAGAAAGAAGGCTCCTTCAGGCAAGTCTGTTAATTTAGGTCAAGAGACGAAGCCTCTAACTAAGCATAAAAAGCAACCCTCTGTCCCTAATCATCAAGGACCCATTATGAAATGGGTACCTAAATCCCTATAATTTGTTTTGCAGAAGCCGCATGTGGACATTTGGTATCTTGACTCCGGATGCTCAAGACACATGACCGGCAATAAGAGGTTGCTCTCTTCATACAGAGAGAAGATTGGAAGAAAAGTAACCTTTGGGGATAATAAACAAGGAGAAATAAAGGGATACGGGGATCTACTACAAGGTAAGGTTTTTGTCTCCAAGGTTGCTTATGTCTCTAGGCTTAAACATAATCTCTTGAGCATAAGTCAACTGAGTGATTCTGGCTACAATGTCAAGTTCCAAAAGGAAGCTTGCTCCATTATGTCAAAATCAGGTCCGGAGTTGCTAAGAGCTAAGAGAAAAGGCAATCTGTATCTCATGAACTTCTCACTAAGAGACAACTCATAGACTCCCTGTCTCGTGTCTCGCAAGAATGAAGAAGCTTGGCTCTGGCACCACAAGCTGTCGCATCTCAATTTTCAAAATTTAGAAAAGCTTGTGAAGCATAATTTGGTTGACGAACTTCCTGCCATAAAGTTCGAAAAAGACCATCTTTGCTCTGCGTGTGAAATGGGAAATCTCAAAAGAGCATCCCATAAATCTAAGACAGATTTGTCCTGCATCAGACCTCTGCACATGCTTCATGTGGATCTTTGTGGTCCAATCTCTGTGCAAAGCTTGTCTTGTAAGAAGTATATCTTAGTCTTAATTGATGAATACTCACGATATACATGGATTGAGTTTGTAAGGCAGAAATCAGATGTACCAGAGCTGCTAATCAAATTAATGACCAAGATTAAAGTACTTCTTCAAAGCAGAATTCAGAAACTGAGAAGTGATAATGGAACATAGTTCAAGAATGCCAAGATTAATGCATACTTGGACACAGAAGGAATAACTCAAAACTTCTCTGCAGCGAGGACACCACAACAAAATGGTTTCGTAGAAAGAAAGAATAGAACTTTGGTCGAAGCTGCACGCACCATGCTAGCCAGCTCTGGTCTTCCAACCCATTTTTGGGCAGAAGCAATCTCTACTGCCTGCTTTATTCAAAATAGAGCAACGGTGGTTAAGAGGCACATGAAGATGCCTTACGAACTAATAAACCAAAGAAAGCCTAACGTCAAATTTTTACATGTGTTTGGTTGCAGATGCTTCATATTAAATGATAGAGATAAACTTGGCAAGTTTGATAAGAAGGTAGATGAAGGCAAGTTCCTTGGCTATTCAACAAAAGCCAAGGCATACAAAGTCTTCAATCAATGAACCAAGACGATCACGGAAAGTATCAACATCTCGTTCGACGATAAAGAACGATTGACTTCAGAGTACCTCAGCTCTAGACACGATCTTAACCATCAGACTTCCAATTCTCAAATGAAGTCAAGAGAATTGGAACTCAGGCTCCTATTTGAAGACTTTTATGATGACGAAGACATCTCTGCACATGCACCAAGAGATGCATCTACGAGTGTAAGTGAAGGATCACAAACGACAAGCACATCTAACTCTGGTCCTTGACACACCTCTACTTCCTCTGAAGATCATATCAATCCACAACTAGAGCAAACAAGCTCTACATTAGAGCCCAGTCACATAGAACCAGAGCATCATACCTCTGGCTCTGCACCTGGTTCCTCTGTACCATCATCCGAGGGGGAGCAAGCAGAGCCTTCTTCACCATCAACGAGCTTACTGCCAAACATGCCCATGGAACGTGATCAAACGTCCCCCACTTTTCTCTCTATCCCAAGAACAAAATTGACAAAGAATCATCCTCTTCACCAGATCATTGGTGAACCTTCAAGTGGCATAAAAATACGGGCTGCCACAGCTAATGAATGTTTATTCGTAAACTTCCTTAGCATGGTAGAGCCTAAGAAAGTACATGAAGCCCTACAAGATCCTAGTTGGGTCGATGCCATGCAAGAAGAGCTCCAATAATTCGAGAGAAATAAGGTATGGACTCTTGTTCCCTAACCAAAGGAGAAAATTGCAATTGGTTGTAAATGGGTTTTCAGGAACAAGAAGGATGAGGATGGGATTGTGGTTAGAAATAAAGCTAGGCTCGTAGCAAAAGGCTATTGCCAGGAAGAAGGCATAGACTATGACGAGACCTTTGCGCCAGTAGCAAGGCTAAAAGCTATACGCTTGTTCTTAGCCTTCTCTGTACATAAAGGATTCCGAGTCTATCAAATGGACGTAAAGTCAACCTTCTTAAATGGTAAGCTGAAGGAGGAAGTCTACGTTTAACAACCTCCGGGGTTTGAAAGCTCCAAACATCCAGAGTATGTCTATTTCTTAGACAAAGCTCTGTATGGACTTAAGCAAGCACCTCGAGCCTGGTATGAACGTCTTTCGTCTTTCCTCTTATCTAATTGTTTTGAAAAAGGTAAAATCGATACAACTTTGTTTATTAAGATGTATAAAGGTGAGATGCTCTTAGTACAGATATATGTGGACGACATCATTTTTGGTTCAACGAACTAGAGGCATTGTGATAAGTTCTCTGCATTAATGAAAAGTGAGTTTGAAATGAGCATGATGGGAGAATTGACCTTCTTACTTGGCTTGCAAGTAAAATAGAGGGAGGATGGTATCTTCATTAGCCAAGCTAAGTATGTCTCCGACATATTAAAAAAATACCAACTCCATAACTCATCCAACATGAGAACACCAATCGCTACGGGTACTAAACTTAACACAGATCCATCTGGTAAGTCAGTGGATGTTAAGACGTACCGTTGAATGATTGGATCACTATTATATCTCACGGCTAGTAGGCCAGACATTATGTTTGCCACATGTCTCTGTGCCCGTTTTCAAGCAAATCCAAAGAATCTCACCTTTTAGCTGTAAAAAGAATCTTTAGATATCTCAAAGGGACTCAATTTTTGGGTCTTTGGTATCCAAAGCATTCTGGTTTCGATTTTATTGTGCACACAAACTGATCATGCAGGCTGTAAACTCGATCGAAAGAGCACATCAGGAAGCTGCCAATTACTTGGGGACAAACTCATAAGCTGGACCTCGAAAAAGCAGAATTGTGTCCCTACTTCCACCGTTGAAGCAGAGTATGTCGCTGTAGCCAGCTGCTGTTCCCAAGTGATATGGATGAAGACTCAACTGAAAGACTATGGCGTAGAATTTGAGAACATTCCAATTCTGTGTGACTTAGAAAGTGCTATTGCAATCACAGCCAACCCTGTGCAACACTAAAAAACAAAGCACATCGATGTTCGATATCATTTCATCAAGGACCATGTAGAGAAAGGTAGGATTGAAATGTTCTTTTTAAACACAGATTTACAACTTGCTGACATCTTTAGAAAACCTCTTGATGAAAAGAGATTCAATTTTCTAGTTAGCAAATTGGGTATGCTAAATCTCTCAAGCTAAACCAGAGCCTCTGCGTCCCTTGATGCATACTTCTGTTTTTTTTGTATTAATCCATTAGACAGAGCCTCTGCATAGTTCATGCAGAGTCTCTTACTCGTCTAGTTCTTTTGCAATACAGAGCCTCTGTATAGTACATACAGAGCCTCTGTACCTTGATCATTATGCATGTACTCTACTTATCACAAATGATCCAAGCATAGTTCAAGGGGGAGCAGATAAGAAAGGCTAAATTGAAGGGGAAGCACAACATCATCTCAGAACAGAGCCTCTGTATGTACTATACAGAACCTCTACATTAAAACTCATGATTATAGAACAGAGCCTCTGTATGTACAATACAAAGCCTCTGTCTCTAAACATAGCAAAGTGTTCTCTAGAGGATATATATACTCAAATCATGAATCTCTGTTTGAAATCTTAAGGTATGTCTTCTTCTGCATATAGTTCTCTGGTTCTAATCAAAACCTCTACTTTTCTCGAACCAGAACTTTTACACTTAGAAACTTTTCTTGTTGTTTTTGAAAATTAAAATATATTATTTAATTAGGAAGGCGTAGAGATTATTTTAATTGTTTAATAAAAGTTGCTACCCACAATAAGCATCACCGCCTGTGAGCTTATCTTTTCAAACGTGGGAGGCGCCACTGGCAGCTGGCAATCCACGTGGCAGGCCCCACAGGCTTTGCGAAAACCGGTTCAGTTTTACCTGAATTTTGGGGTGCTAAAACACCTCAAGTGTTTTAATTTTTCCTATTTAAACAATTTCTTTACCCCCAAATTAATCTTTTACGCTTACAAAATTTCTCAAGAACTCTCGTGGTCTTCATCCTTTCAACCGCCATTGCTAGAACTCAAAGCTCTCAAACCTGCAATTAAAGATCGTTTCCTTCTTCTACCAATCATCCTGATTCACAAGTAAGTACCACAAATCTGTTCTCTCATCCCATTTCTTGATTCAAGAACTATTTCTTGAAACCCTAGAAATCTGTTATCTCCTTCCAAACCCAAAACCTGCAACAATGTCCTCCTCAGAATCTGGGAACTCCCAAACTCATACCACAACCCACAAAACCATGGAAGATACCAGTCAAAACTTAGTTCCCCTCCCCCAACCGAATAACCATGCCCTAAACCTTCAACTTGACAACTTCGACACCAAATACCATCCCATCATCAACATTCTCCCAAACCACTTCTTGAACCCTGCCTTGACCAACACCGATGACTTGGTTCCTGAGAGATATATACAAGAATACTAGCAATCCTGCGTCGTTACTGAATCCCAAAGAGGGATAATAGGTGATTTTTTCGTTTCTGCCACACAAGAATTCGTCACAGTTCGAATTTCAAGATCCTTATTTTCACGAGTTCTTGAAATCCCAACAAAAACTGACCTGGGGCTTTCTGAATACGCCCCTCTTCCTATCGGAAATGAAATTGTAACTTTCCTGATTTGAGTATATATGTCCTCTAGAGAACACTTTGGGATACAACAAGGCCATTCAAAACCCGTCACAATATCACCGTCAACACTTACCACCGATGTGGAATACACTTTTCACATTGGTTAATCACTTGCTGACAGAGAAGATAGGGAGCCTCGATATGTGCTCTACGAGTGTTCTACAAATCGTCTACGACATTTTCTTCAACCTGTCCCTCGACTACTCCTTGATACTCTACACCGAGTTCAAGGCCACCGTGGCCAAAAAGTGTCAAGAAGTGGCCAAAGGAAGACAACTGCAATCCTTGTTGTTTCCCCGATTATTAGGTCTACTCCTAAGACCAGCTCTTGATGACAACAATATTGATGTGGGTCGTCTACCACCTCACAAGGTAAACATACTCACTCAATACAGACCAACAATGCACAGGCAAGGTTATGAAGCAGAAAGGCCTATTCCAAAGAGGATCATGAGCTACATGAAGTCTAAGGAGATTAGGAGAGCGTACAGACGTACACACGAGACACTAGAACCAGTGTCTCAAACCCCGGTATGCATAGGAGCAGCCGAGGAAGAAGAGAGAACTGAGGACACATCACTGCCTCAGACCGAGGGAGGAACAGTGAGAGTAGGAGAAGAGATAATGAGAACTGAGGAAGAGAGAGTGAGACTACAACAAGAGAAAGAAAAAGAAAGAAAACGAGAGGAGGCAAGGAAAAAGAAAGCTGAGCGGGAGAAGAAAAAAAAGGAGGCAGAACGAGCAGGGGAAGAGCGGGCAGAAAAGGCTCACCAAACAGAAATCGCTCGCCTAAGAGAAGAGCCAGACTAAGAGCAGAAGAAGAGGCTCGTCAAATCTTGGCTCAATCCTCTAATCCAAACCAAGAGGATGACCAAGAGCATTATGACGATGTTGCACGGTCTTACACTAGCGAGGAAAGTGGAGAAGAGAAGGAAGAAAGTGACGAAGAAGAGAGTAAGGCAGAGAGTGACGGAGATGAAGAGGAGAGCGAGGAAGAAGAAGAGGAAGAAGAGGGAGGAGGTGAAGCAGTTGCTCTGCCTCAGGGTGGGATAGAGGAGCCTAGGCCAAATAGGAACATCAGATTCACCTACCCCACTCCAAGTGCAACCACATTATCTGACTCCGATAGTCGAGACACGGAGATCGTTGAAACAGAGGCGCACACCTCGAACCCTAACCAGCCTATCCAGCCAGATGTCACATCTGCCTCTGGTTATATTAGCCAAAGGAAAACCTCACCACAGGGAACACCCTCTCAAAAGGGCGTGACCTTTGAAAACATAAGTGATATGTCTCCCCATATCATGCCACTTTCCCACACAGAGGAATTTGTTTCCTCTGCACAAGTAGACCCCCAACCTTGTTCAGAGCAAGGACTAGGTGCACCAGACTTCGAGACTCTCGACCAGTCTCCTAGTCCACTCATGGAGAGCCCTCTGGCTGGCTCTGAACAAGCCTTGGGTCCTCTCCCTGACATAACAGAAGTAGTGAATTCTCCTCAAGGAGAACCACGAGGATCTTCTAGAAGCCCTTCCCCGACTAACGTCAATCAGGTCATGACTGAAGGCGTCCCTGGAACGGGGACTCAATCTGGTCCATGTGTTGAGCCAGAGGTTACCACATCTGCATATGTCACTAGGGAAGAGTTCCATTCCCTTTTCACCTCTATGCGATGCTCCTTGTAAGAGCTAAAACTCAGCATGGCCCGTGTAGAGCCGTTACCTTCTACACCTGCTCTGGATGAGATACGAGCATCCTTGGCAGTACTAAGAGCTGAGCCCACGACAAATGCTTCTCGTACCAACACTCTAATAGAATTGACAGCAACCAATACAACAATATTACAACAGGTCGTTGCATCTCTATAGAGGGTTGAGGCGTCCACATCTATCAACAACTAGGCCCTCATACCTCTGAGTGTACCTGTAGATTATGTCACACAGAGCACCATGAATGCTCTGAGTGACAGACTCCTACAGAAGGTGGCGGACTTCACTGCAGACTTTAATAGCAAGGCCACAACAACAGCAAAGAACATCAACGACACTCTCGCACGATTCAACTACTGTTAAGACAACAAAGTGCGAAGGGTTGCCGTTGCAGTCGACGAATTCCTCAATACCATCAAGGAGCTGATCAAGTCCATGTCTGGATCAAAGGATGACAAACCCAAGAGACAGCAAGATCCATCTCCAAGTGCTGAACCATCAAAGAGGAGGCGACTTGACCATGATGAGGACCCAGACGTGTCTCGTCCTCAAAATCGCCAAGAGGGGGAGAACCTGCCTACAACCACACCAAGTACAACACCTCTGGTTGTCCCCTCTGCACCATCGTCCTCTGCCCTACACCATCAAAGTCAATCAAGGCAGAGCAGACAAAGCCAGCAAGTTCCAGACAACGCAAATGTACTATGCAAAGGGAAAATTCCTATGGCATCAGAGGCAGAGCCAGCCATGCCACATGAGTCTACAGAGGTGATCGACCTTCTATCTACCTATAGATCAGACAACTCTGACCTGGGTCTGTCCTCCTCAACAGAGTATGCTATAGACATGGCTGCCCTATCAACAACAGCTCAACAAGGAGAAGAGGTGGTCGCCGTGAATGTGGCTGATCCGTCACTACTACACATTCCGGTTGCCATTCCTCTAGAAGAAGTAACCGTTGTGGCTCCTCTACCACATCCAAGAACCCACAGAGCTAGGGTTCCTGCTCAAGGGATCAGGATTGTCACTCCTGCGATGAAGCAAGTACCGATCAATCCAAAGAGCAGAATCAGAAGGCACAACGAGCAGGCAAAAATGGAAGCATCCCTCTGATCGCGTCCAAAGGATCAAAGCAAGCATGGATGACATGTTCAAACCAACACCCCTCGACAAACCCATCAAGGACAAGGCAGATAGCAAGGAAATCTACCAGTTCCTCTACAACCAAAGGGAAGAGACACCGGTCCAGAAGATCAGTCTCCATCCGATGGCTCAAGAGCACATCAGGCAGAGATTCCTCAATCGCTATACACAACCAATCACTGCAGTCCACTTTGCTGATGGAATAAAACAAGTCCTGGACATAAAGAAGCGCACCTTTGCGCATAATCAGATAGTGTTCTACGAGTACACAGTTGAGATGACTCACGGACGGATATGTAGGTTCACAGATTGTGACCTCATTAATCTAAATTCGTGGGATCTTCTTCATCTGTTCTACTTTACAGACCACAAGAAGGACAAGGGAGTGAAGTTCGTTGTTACCAACTCTGCCATTCGCCAAACAATGACAGATCTGCTTGACTACAGAAGTAAGTTTGACATCCAACTAGCTCTGGATCTAGGAGCGGATCAAATGACAGTGGCTGCCCCAAATGAAGAATTACGCGGCATCAACAACATTCCCTCCTGGACGGTTCTGGTGGAACCAGAAGTGGGAGTGGTGTTTCGAAACGAGCATAATCATAATATCTTCTTTCGAGACAACCAAAATTACAAGTACTCCAACTCTACTCTACGCTATATAAGAGACAATCTGGTCAGGAGCAGAGACAACTCCCCTAGAGCCAAGGAACGTGCCAAAATAATTCTAAGGTCTATTCGAAATATGCTTGAGTTTCGTGAACTTCTTAGGAAGTTCATTAAACTTCAAAATGTTTAAGACCTCTTATATTTTGTAAGTACATCCTCAATTTTGTTTCAATGTAATTGCAATTTCAATTGTATTGTACTTCATTAGATAGTCAATGTAAACCAGAGGTTGTTTTTGACCTCTGTCTGCTTTTAGACTTTTGTTTTTCACATCAAATAAGAGTCCTTCTTATTTACACTTAGGGGAAGATTGTTAGACCCTAAACCTGTAAAAGTGTAAGTAAGAAGTGTCTTGTTCTAGTCAATAGGACTTAGTCTATAAAAGCTGTCTGGCTAAGAGCTCTTATGCAGAGGATCAAGGACCAGAGCTCTTACTTAGAGTGAAGGTTCCGTTATACAAAACCCACGCTCTATCTTCGTGATCGTTCAAGTCTTGTGTGCCAAAAAGCATAAGCGCTTGACTCCAAGCAACAACTTCAAGACCTAGAGCCTCTGCATAGTACATGCAGAGCTTCTGTATGTTCATGCAGAGCATCTGGCTACCTTCTTCCCAGAAAGCGGGCGTTAGCCCAGACATTCTCGCAAGCGTCTAACAGCTTAAAGGCGGCTTGACCAAGTCTGCTCCGCTAATCAAGGGAAGTCAAAAATAAGGATGCAGACTAGTCAGCTCAGAGTTCCACGCCTAATTTATAGCATAGTTAGTTAGACCCAAGTGTATAAAAGGAGGCCTCCGTCTCAGGTTCAAAAAACCTGAAGGAGCCGACTTGAACTCTATGCAAATTCTTGTGAGATTACATTTGTTCTTCAATTGTTCATCTTTTATAAATAAAAGCATTTGGTTATTCAAAGCGTTGTTTTACTGCTTTACGTTTTTCTTTGAATATCTAGTTTAATCAATAGAAATACTTGTTGTTCTTAATTATTATTTTAAACAAACAATATTTCTGCAAATTTAGAGTATCTGGGTCCAACAGACTATGATTTCCAATAAAAGCCCTGATCTTAAACCTTTAAATCACAAAGAAATAAAGATTCCAGACCACGGTAATCTTAAGGGATATAGTAGTAAGAGTTATATTATACACACACATATAAAATGCCACCCTTATATCCAAATGTACACCTCTCCTTGATATGCCACCCTTATCACATGGTACACCTCTCCTTGATATGACACTCTTATCCCATGGTACACCTTTCTTTGATATGTCACCCTTATCTCATGGTACACCTCTCCTTGATATGCCACCCTTATTTCCCCATCAAAATATTTCATTAAACAATTCCATTTAGAATAGACCGCTGTCAATGGAGTTATTATCAGTTCAAATTTATTTTGTCAAAATTTCCATTTACTGAAAATAAATCAATAAAAATGATAAGTTTAAAATATAATTCAACTAATCTTGTCCAGATAACAAACTTGTCCGATTTAACATTTTAGAATAAATTATCCAACACTTTCGTCAGGATAACAAATCCGGACAACACTATGCATAATCGTCCGATTTAAAATAAACCGGTCACCCCTTTTTGCCGTATTCATACTTCTCCTATTGAAACACAACATAAGTTCCAAAATTCTTAAATCGTTCATAACTTAAACCAGTCAATACATTTAGTTGATTTACCCTTAAACCGGTTAAAGCATGTTCGTTTTAAACTTAATCCGTTCAACCCTTGTCCGGTTTAAGATTATATCATTTGAACACCTCAGGCGGTTTAGCCTTAAACCGCTTGTGCTTTAATCGATTTAAGCTAGAACCTGCTCAACACTTGTCCGATTTATATTAACCCGGTCAACATTCAAGTAAATTCTTCAAAACTCAATAAAACATATAATTTAAAGCGTTTTGAAAGCATTTAACCACTCACCTTCAAATCTTTTCAAACCAAACACTTGAAATCAATTTGATCTTCAATCCAAAAATAATTCGGTCAAGACTTCTCTTTTTAAACCGCTCAATCTCCCAAAATAGCAAGAAGAAGAGAAATGGAGGCTAAGCCCTCCTTTTATGCCTTTCCTCAATAGGAAAGTCGGCTACTAAAGCCTCTTCTTACACACACCTCACCCATGCATCACCTAATGCATGCTAAATCTTTCATGCATATAATAATACCATGCATTTTCACATATTTAAATCTCATGTATACATATCATCATGCATACCACATAGATACAATCTCATACATGTATCCATATTATGCATATATATATTTCCTATGCATATATATATTTCCTATGCATAAAAATACATGATTCACATAATTAACATAACAATTCATCATGCTTTCACTTAATCATATAACAAATAACCATGTATTAATTACCTCGGGTGATAACCAAGACCCAGTTATCACATTATCCACCCCTCAAAAGGATTCCGTCCCAGAATTCCTTCAATCAAAGAGCCACGGGTACTCTGATTTAATTTTCGATTCCAATTCCCATGTCGCTTCTGGTCCTTTGTGAAACTTCCACTGTACTTTAACCAAGCTGATCTCTTTGTTTCTTAAGACCCTAATCTTTCGGTCAATTACAGCTTCCGGTGTTTCCACAAAGTTTAGTTTACTATCTAGTTTGATTTTTAGTAACGGTACAACTAGACTTAGATTAGCTAAACATTTCCGTAGATTTGGTACGTGGAAAGTGTTGTGGATCAGACTTAGTTCTACTAGTAGCTCTAACTGATATGCCACTGTGTTAGGACTGAGAAATCAATATTAATTGTATTCGTCTTGAAAGTTTATAAATAGTCTATAATTGTATAAAGTCAGCGTGTTTGACTTTTCTTATAGGTTTGACTTTGACTTTGATTAGATAGTTTGACCATATAAATATGGTTAAGTCTTTGTAATTAGTGTAAGAGGAGTTTCATTGTAAGATTACGTGCATAATAGAGAGTTTGACCAAAGCTTAGAAGATTGACTTTTTCTCTCTCAATGTTCTTGATGTTCTTAATGCNAAGTCTTTGTAATTAGTGTAAGAGGAGTTTCATTGTAAGATTACGTGCATAATAGAGAGTTTGACCAAAGCTTAGAAGATTGACTTTTTCTCTCTCAATGTTCTTGATGTTCTTAATGCCATATCTTAATCTGCCATGATGATTGTGATGATATGAAGATTGATCAGTAAATCAGGATATACAATTGGTATCAGAACAGGATGCAAGAAATCAGAGATCAAAGAAAGATAAGTGAATTTTGTTTCTGAATTTTTTTCGTGTTCTTCGCGTTCTTAATTTTTTTTTTTTGTTTTTGATCCGATTTTTTCATAAAAATCTTGTGTTTTTGTGTTAAAAATATGATCAAAATGCTCGAAATCGTGTGGTGAATCTTTGTTATTCACAAACTTTTCTGATTTGATCAATTTTTATCAAGATTTAATCAGATTTTTGTGTTTTTAAATTTTTTCGTGTTCTTGATTTTTTTTCTTAATGTCAGTGTTTTTGATCCATTTTGTTGTTAAATTTTTTTGTTTTTGTGTTTTTTAATAGTTTTTGATCTAGTTTTATTTTGAGTTTGGTTTTATTTTTGTTAATCCATCCAACATTTCTAAGGCCCAATGTTTTTTAAGCCCATTAAATTGTCCAGATAAGAGTCTGGTTTCTTCAACATATCTTCATCAATAAACCGAGAAGCATCTTGTAGAAGTATCAATCGGATTGTTCACCGTGAAGACTAAGGTTAAACCGCACGATCCTTGATCGGATTCCTCAAGCGGTGTTCATCTTCACCGCACATCACTTGAGCGGAGATGAGCGGAGAACGAGCGGAGAGGTAAACCGATCAATCTTGATCTGATAGTGTTCRGATTCGTCTAAACAGGTAAGTCTTCCATCTCAGATTGTCCGGTATTCATGTATACCGATCAACCCTTGACCGGAKTAGTGAGCGGTTTAGGTTTTGCTTTAAGCGGAGTTGATTGGTTTAGGACTTAGAATTTGTGCATCGAAGTATTTTGAGCGGACTTCTAATCCGTTTAATTCCTTTTACCCAGATTTGAATTTGTTCATTATTTCTTGATTCTTTTTGATAAATCACTCAATACTTTGAACATCTTGACATGAATCGATTCTATTTTGAATGTTTTCATTGGGATTCTTAATTGTCCGGTTTATACCCTTGTTCTGTGTCTGTATTTCATATAGTGTCCGGTGTACATTCAAGCTGTCAGATTAACATTCTAGTTGTGACAAGTTTATATTCATGTGATGTCCGGTTTAGACTGTTGTCAGGTTTAGAGTCTTATGCCTTCAGGTTTAAGATTTACATCTGTCCGATTTAGTTTAATGCAGTATTGTTGTTGTTGAAGCTGCATTTGTTTTAAGTTTTGTTTTAGGTACTTTGTTGATTGTTGGTTAGTTGTACTTGACAGTAGGTAACACAGCAACACAGCTGTGATAGCATCATCCAGTTTTAAAACAGGTTTGGAATAGCTCCACAGCAATAACAGCAGTAGCAGGTTCATTACAGGTTCACAGCAGATTCATCACAACTTCACAGCAGGTTCATCACAGGTTCACAGCAGGTTCACAACTGCAGGTTCTTTGCTTTTATAAATCAATTGTTCATTGAACTGATTCAGTTGCATGTTTGTAGTCTAAATCTGCTGTCTGATGCACATGTGATGATTGTACTAGCTGGTAGTTTGTTTTGATTACTGTTGGTATCTTGATTACTGTTGGTGAGGTTGTTATACTTCAATTACAGAAGCAACTGTTTAACAGTTTATTTTGAACTGTTTAGAGTTTATTTCAAGTACAGAAGCAGATTGTGTAGTTTAGTAATATACAGCAGGTTTTGAGTCTAGAACAAAAGTTATCTTGACTGAGTTTAGTGTGTAGTCTTGAACTATTTTTAAACAGATTTGAAGCAGTATGGAAGCAAACTGTTGAGCAGACTGTGTTAAACAAATGTGCTGTGTGCAGTGTTAAGCAAGCAGCAGCAACAGCCTTTTAAAACAGTAGCTAGCATTGATTTTGTGACTGTTTTTTGTTTGGAAAATAGTTAACAGCAAGATTTGAAACAACAGGTTTTGTAAAACAACAGCAGGTTTGATTGGCTCGATTGGTAACAGCAGTGTGTAGCAGCAAGCATAAAGAAGAAAGAAACAATAAAAACAAGTGTGCTGTGTTTAAGCAGCAACTTCAAAACAAAACAGCCGTGTTTGTATCTGTTATCTGTGCTGTGATCTTGACAGCAACAAGAAACAGCACTAGCAACAAGTTGTTGTGATCTTGACAGTAGCTAGTAAAACAGGTTTAAGCCGCAAGGTTGATAGTCAAGGTTTATTAGATTCAATCTTGTAACAGCAGTTTCATTTTTAAGCTGTTTTAAACATCAACAGATTTTAAACAGCTTGCATCAATCATTTTATCTAGACTGCTGTTTGCTAGACTGGTTAAGGTTGTTTTAAAACTGTTTTGACAGTAACAAGAAGACAACAACAGCAGCAAAACAGCACATTGAACAGGTTTGAGTTGCAGGTCTTAACACAGCTACACAGGTTTGGAAGCTGTTGGTGTAAAGAAGAAACAAGAACAGCAGCAGCAACCTTTTTGACAGCAACCATCTTGACAGCAGATTGTTTAAGAAGTTTTGATATAGCAACTACAAAGTGCACGGTCTGCAGAAGATGATGCAGAATTAG
>NW_020200913.1:17350-18616 GCF_001531365.2 Cynara cardunculus var. scolymus
AGCAAGAATTAAAATCAGAAAAAGAGCGTTCAAATAGTTTTGTAGAGCAATTTAAAACGCTAAGAGAAAGAAGTATCCAAATTTATCGTGAAAATGCTGGTCATTTGAGTTTGGTTAAATCTTTGCAATCTGAATCCAAAATTTCTGAAGATAAATCCAATGCTTTAAATTCCGAGTTATCTGAATTAAAGGAAAAATATAAATCATTAGTTTTAGTTAATGACGAACATATTGCCAAACTAAGTAAGCTTGAATTGAAAATAATTAAGTACAATCAAATTCTGAAGGAAAAAGAAGAACTATTATACAAACGCGGACAAACTGATCAAACCATCTTTCTAAACAAACCATCTGAAGCTAGAATTTTTAATCCACGGGAAGGGTTGGGGTTTGAAAATCCAGAATTTTTAAATAAAGCTTTAAAATCTGCCCGGCCTCTATATGATTATCAATATATTTTCTGTGGTCCCGCCTATTCGGTAAAATTTACAAAATCTTCTGACGAGATTGAACTTCAAGAAGACCTTAATCGTCAAAGAAAGGACAAAATGCAAGTTCCGTTTAATTATTCAAATTTAAATGAAAGTTACAAAAATCACGACTCTGCAGTTTCAGATGATTTTATTCAGAGTTATACAAAAGCAGAGCTTGAAGCAAAACCAGTTGAGCCTAAACCTTATATTCCTACTTTGATTTTAGAACAAAAAGTGACTCAGCTAGAAAATATGTTAAAAGAAGAAAAACTTTCATTTGATAATTAAAAACAAGAGTTTTTAAATAAAATTGAATCTTTAGAAAACTCTATTAAGAAAACGGAACAAGTTGAGTCTGAATATTTTTCGTGCGATAAATCCTTGAGTGATGTCAATGACTCAGAAGAAATAAATGTGCTTAATGAAGAAATTAATTTTTTAAATTCAGATGTTTGTCTAGCTGATGAGGTTGATAAGTTTGATATTACAAATAATTTACCCAGTCATGAAGATTTTATTGTTAAAAACACTATGACTGAGGATTCTGATTTACCTTCAGGTTTTACAAATAGTTTTAATCAAAAACCTGTTTCCGAGGATGTTTATTATATAAAGAATAAATTCAAAAAGAATCTGAGGAAACAGAAGAAGCTTACAAAGAAAAAGAGAGTTCAACATTCAAGTAAATCTGATAATTTTCTTTTTCCTTATTCAGATAATGCGTTGAAATTAAAGACATATTGGAGAGTAAAAGAAGAAGTCAAATCATCTACTAAACTGAAGAAGAATAATT
>NW_020200913.1:21027-25043 GCF_001531365.2 Cynara cardunculus var. scolymus
TTGTGCATAAAGTTTCAAAGTTCAAACAAGGACTTAAAGCGCAGAATTTTCTTTCAAGTCTGAATACAAAGGGGGAGAATGTTAGGACTGAGAAGTCAGTATTAATTGTATTCGTCTTGAAAGTTTATAAACAGTCTATAATTGTAAAAAGTCAGCGTGTTTGACTTTTCTTATAGGTTTGACTTTGACTTTGATTAGATAGTTTGACCATATAAATATGGTTAAGTCTTTGTAATTAGTGWAARAGGAGTTTCATTGTAAGATTACGTGCATAATAGAGAGTTTGACCAAAGCTTAGAAGACTGACTTTTTATCTCTCAATGTTCTTGATGTTCTTAATGCCATATCTTAATCTGCCATGATGATTGTGATGATATGAAGATTGATCAGTAAATCAGGATATACACACTGGTCCAATTCGCTTACAAATTTTGAATGGTCCAACATACCTTGGACTGAGCTTACCTTTCTTTCCGAATTTGATAACACCCTTCCACGACGAAACTTTCAACATCACAAATTCATCTACACATAATTCAATCGGCTTTCAACGATTATCAGCATAACTTTTCTGGCGATTCTGTGTTGTTCTGATTCTTTCGCGCATCTGTTCAATCTTCTCAGAAGTCTCTTGACCAATTTCAGGACCCGTCAACTGCCTTTCTCCTACCTCGTTCCAACATAATGGCGTTCGACATTACATCCATACAACACTTCATATGGCACTTGGATGCTGGAATGATAACTGTTATTATACGCAAATTCTATCAACGACAAATGATCTTCCCATGATCCCCCAAAGACAATAATACAACTTCTCAACATGTATGTGAAAGTCTGGATAGTTGTTTCACTTTGCCCGTCAGTTTGCGAATGATAGACTGTGCTGAGTCGGATTTCAGACCCCAAAACTTTCTGCAAACTTTCCCAGAACTTTAAAGTAAATCGACTATCTTGATCAGAGATAATAGATAATGGAACACCGTGTCTGGTTACAATTTCTTTGATGTAAATTTGTGCTAGCTTCTCTAAAGAGTAATTCTCTTTCATTGGTAGACGATCAACAATTACCCAGATCACGTCATACCCCTTTGGAGTTCGAGGTAATTTCATGACGAAATCTACTGTAACGTGATCCCATTTCTAGACAGGTATCTCCAAAGATTGAAGACTTCCATTCGGCTTTTGATGTTCAATCTTAACCTGTAGACATGTTAAACACTGCTCCACATAACTGGCTATGTCCTTCTTCAATCCGGGCCACCAATAAAAAGGTTTCAAATCTCTGTACATTTTATTGGTACCTGGATGAATAGAGTATCGGGAATTATGACTTTCATTTAATATAATGTTCCGAATATCTCCAAAACATGGTACCCAGATTCGCCCTTGAAAGCACATTATTCCTTCGTTGTTCGGTTCCAAAGTTGAAATCATCTTACCCAACCTTTCTATTTTGTCAAATTCTTCTTTCATGGCTTCTTTCTGACATTTTAGAATCTCTTTATGAATATCAGGGACCAAGTTTATTCTCATTGCTATAGTTTCAATAGTCCCACTCTTTTATTCCTTGCTTAAAGTATCAGCTACCACGTTGGCTTTTCCCGGATGGTAGAGGATTTCACAATCATAATCATTTACAAGTTCAATCCACCAACGCTGTCGAATATTTAATTCTTTCTGGCTGAACAAATGTTGCAAACTTTTGTGATCAATATAAATCTGACACTTTGCTCCCAGAAGATAATGTCTCCAAATTTTTAGAGCAAACACCACTGCAACTAATTCCATATCAAGATTTGGATACTGTTTCTCATGATCTTTTGATTTCCTTGATGCATAAGAAATTACCTTTCCTCTCTGCATCAAAACACATCCCAACCCTAACTTTGAAGCATCACTATATACCACAAAGTCTTTGGATCCATCAGGTAGGGTTAATACTGGTGCATGACATAGATGATCCTTTAATAGTTGGAAAGCTTTTTGTTGTTCTTCTTCCCACTGGAATTTAATGTTCTTCTGAGTCAATTTAGTCAATAGCATGGCTATCTTAGAAAAGTCTTGGAAGAACTTACGGTAATAACATGCCAATCCCAAAAAGCTTCAGACTTCAGAAGGAGTTTTCAAAGCTTCCCATCTTGCAACTGCTTCTATCATAGCTGGATCCGCCTTCACCCCAGCTTCAAATATGACATGACCCAGAAATTGTACTTCCCTTAACTAGAACTCACACTTAGATAACTTTGCATACAACTTTTCCTTCTTCAATAATTCCAGTATCAAAACGAAGATGTTCCGCATGTTCTTCTTTGGTTTTAGAGTATATAAGAATATCATCGATAAATACAATAACGAATATATCAAGATATTCCTTACATACCCTATTCATCAAATCCATAAAGGCTGCGGGTGCATTAGTTAAGCCGAATGGCATAACTAAGAATTCGTGATACCCGTACCTAGTTCTGAAAGTTGTTGTAGCAATGTATTTTTCTCTGACTTTAAGCTGATGATACCCTGACCTTAAGTCAATCTTGGAGGAATAACTTGCCCCCACCAGCTGATCAAATACATCATCAATTCTTGGTAAAGGATATTTGTTCTTAATAGTTAACTTGTTCAGTTCATGATGGTCTATACACATTCGCATATGTAACACCCCCAAATCCATACATTGCATATAACACATATTTCATATATAGAATACATGTTTTCCCCCACATAGGTCCTTGATACAAGAGTCTATAATGTAAAATACGCAACCCAAAAATTTCAAAAGTACATGTTCTTGCATCCTAGCATCTATGCTTCCAAAACAGCTAAGCACATAGGGAAGTAATTCACATAATGCTCTTTCCCTTATTATCATTACCTGCACACATATTTTGAAAACACGAAATGAGGGTTAGACATGAATGTCTAGTGAGGTTCACTTTTTATGTAATGCAGGGCGAAGATCACCAAAACATTTATCAAATAATCATTTCACAACATGCAGAATAAAATCAGATTCTGTTTTGGTCCATCGAGCCTCTAGTTTCAAACCACACTTGGAATATATTTCAATAACTAGGACCAAAACCCCTCTAGTCTCTTTTCCAGAGCTTCTGGTTCCACGACCAGAGCCCCTCTGGTCTCTCTTCCAGAGCTTCTGGTTCCTCGACCGGAGCCTCTGGTTGTACTAACCAGAACTTCTGGCTCATAATTTCTTAAAATGGTCTTTAGTTAAACTTTCAATCAATAAAATAGCCTTTTTCATAAAAGAGTAATTATGAAGAGTTCATGTTCAACCAGATCCTCTGGTTGTACTAACCAGAGCTTCTAGTTCCAAAAGACATGATCAACCAGAGCCCCTCTAGTTCAACGTGTAAGCCAACCAGAGCCTCWCTGGTCTGTTTTTCATAAAAAAGATTCTAAGTATAAAATCTTTTTCTTAAAAACTTCTAAAAATATGATTTTGACATAGAAGCTCTTATCAAAGGATACCAAGCCTTTGATCCAATTAGTACTTTTAATAAAAACTTGCTCATTTTCCAAATCAATAACCAGAATCCTCTGGTCCAATAATGAGGACCAAACAGAGCCCCTTTGGTTCCTTACAAGGAAAAACCAGAGCTGTTATAATCGGGTTTTAGATAACTTGGGTCAAGGTAAATTTTACGTGATTATTTAATAAATTATATGATGGTATGCGTGAATGTGGCAACAATACATGATACATGAAATTAGTGCATACATGTTTGGATAATATGAATATTTTATTGAGATAGTGATACCTCAATAATGAAGCAAATAGGTCTTTAAAATAATAAAATCCACACCATCATATCCAATTTTATATTATTAAAATCCTCCACCACCTAGGTGAGGATATTTAAAGAAAAGTTTGGATAAGGTTATCCTTATCASTRTCATTCTTTTAGAAAAAGAACCTSTGTGTGTGAGATAAGGTGTTCTTCAAGAATTGTTGCTTCAAAAGTACTTGAAGATTCTGTGTTAAAGTAAAGTTTTTG
>NW_020200913.1:25436-39343 GCF_001531365.2 Cynara cardunculus var. scolymus
ACTTCATATGAATTAATGGGAGGATATAAGGGTGGAACATCATAAAAAGGGAATTATTGGGAGGATATAAGGTTGGTCGTCGTCTGCGTGGCCTAACTCTTATTATGATATCTATTAAAGTTACAACAGATTTAAGTTCTCATTTCTTGGTGATTTGAGGATTTAGAGATGTTGTCTTTAGTAGAAATGATGGTAATGATGTTATGGGATTGGAGATAATATGGTTCATGACCGTTGATTGTAAGTAATATGCTTTGGATAAAAGCATTGATTATAAGGAAACAGAGGAGCTCTGGTTGTATCTTGCAAGAAACCAGAGGGGCTCTGATTGACCCTCATAATAAAACTAGAGAATTCTGGATATTGAATTAAAATGATGCAAAATCTTTTATAAATGATTAGTTTGAAAATAAGCTTTATATCTTTTAGAAAAAAGCTTAGTACTATATTTATAATTTTAAAATGATATTTCAAAAGAGTCTCTATACTTAGAAATTTCTATAAAACAAACTAGAGGGGCTCTGGTTGGCTTTCATACAACCAGAAGCTCTGGTTGAGGAACTAGAGGCTCTAGTCGACTAAACAGAAGCTCTGGTAGAAAGACCGGAGGAGCTCTGGTCATGCTTATTGAAAAATTTTAAGTATGGTTTGGAACCAGAGGCCCGATGGACACTTTGGAACCAGAGGCCGATGGACTGGAAAACCATTATTTTTCTAAGTATGGGAGTTTTGAACAAGAGGCCCGATGGACTTAAACATGATGCGATTCTTTTATTATTCTTCATTATGATTGAGATATTCTTTGATAAATGTTTTTGGTGATCTCACTCTACATAGCATGAAAAAGGGAATCTCACTAGACTTTTGTCTAACCCTCATTTTGTGTTTTCAAAAATATGTGTGCAGGTAATACCAGTTATAATATCGATAAGGGAAAAAGCATTATATGATTACTTCCCTTATGTGCTTAAATGTTGAAGAACATATCTAGATGTGTTTTGGAGAAGAGCGATGCTAGTTTACAAATGCATGTATTTTGAAAATTTTAAGTTATGCAAATTTGTATCGTAACCTGTAGCACAGACTCTTGTAATTTTGGACCTACGTGGGAATCTATGTATTCTATGAATGAATTCTATGTACTATGCAATGTGTGGAGATTTGGGGTGTCACAAGAGCCCCTCTGATTCCTCATAAAAATAACCATTCTGTTCCAAAACACTTTTAACCAATATCAATGGCCATAGGCCAAGTTTTCCCCTTCTCAAATCACAAAGAAGTAAGGACTCAAATCTATTGTAGTCTTAAAAGACATAATAGTAAGAGTTATAATATTCACACACAATTGCCACCCTTATATCCAAAAAGACACATCTCCTTAATATGTCAACCTTATTCCAAAATACACCTCTTCTTGATATGCCACCCTTATTCCAAAATACACCTCTCCTTGATATGCCACCCTTATTCCAAAAGACACCTCTCMTTGATATGCCACCCTTATTCCAAAAGACACCTCTCCTTGATATGCCACCCTTATTTCTTCTTCAAAATCTATGAACTAGTTCGGATGAACGATCGCAGTCACAACCATCTTATTGAATCCTCATTCACAGTATTATCCATAAAGTCTATAGATTAATTCCAAATGAAGACAGATCAAGATCACAATCGTCTCAAAAGAATATTCTCTATAGTTTTCAACCAACAGTTTTATCATTCAAAACTTTCAAACTCAAGAACAATCTATTCTTTCAATGATTTCCAAAAACATCATATCCCTTTTAAATCCTCAAAACAGGATATCATTTCCAAAACTGTTTTAAAGAAGCAATCTCTTCTTTATCTTTTCCAAAACAGTTTTTAATACTCAAACATATAATAACAACACCTTTAAATTATCAAAATAGTTTTACCATCTTTTATTCAAAACCAATATCAAAACCCAACAGTTTATATAACAAAATATATAAAGATTTTAGTCATCAAAAACTCAGTGTATAATCAACAGTATTTTTAAAACTCACAGTTTATAATCAACGGTAGTTTAAAAACTCACCTTAACAAATCACATATTCTATAGTTTTAAAACACACCGCAATTCACAAGCTCTTCAAACAACTTTGAACAAAAGATTTGTTCAAGAACACTTCTCACCGTCACAACACTCCTTTTCTCTTTCAACAGATTTTCGTTCAAATGAAATGATAAGATAGAATCTTATCTTTTTATTTCTTTAAATACTCTCACCATGGCGGTGAAGATTATTTTAATTATAAAACTAATAGGCGGTGAAAGCTTTAACCAATAGAAATAATCTTGGGTGGTGGGTTTTTCATTATAAAATTCATGATTTCTTGACCATGAAGATATACGTTTTTAAATAATATAATAATGTTTCCACCAGAATAACTTATCACAAATAGGCATCACCTCATGTATGCTTCACACCACATGCATACATGYATAAATCATATATGTCATGCCATCTTTTCACATATATGCATGCACAATATCATGTTCATATTTCATACATATATATATATATATATATAGTTCATGCATTTCTACTTAGATATGCATATTTCACGTAATCTACATAATAAACATGTATAAATTACCTCAACCCAGGTTGTCTCAAACCTGGTTATAACAGCATAGACCCATCTTTTTTTTGACAAATAAGACCGGAGCACCCCAAGGTGAAGTATTGGTCTAATAAATCCTTTATCAGTCAGGTTTGTCAATTGTGCAACCAATTTCTTCAATTCTGATGGAGCTAACCGATACGGTGCCTTTGTTACTGGTGCAACCCCTGGTATGAGATCAATTCGAAATTCGATTACTTGATATGGCGGTAATCCAAATAAGTCTTCTAGAAAGACTTCCGGATATTCATTAACAATCGGAATCAATTCATTCTTTCCTTTTTCTTTCTTTACATCAATTACATATGCCAAACATCCCCGACACTTCTTCCGGATACTATTATGAGCTTTCATCATAGTTAAAATACTAGTATGGTGATTCTGACGATCACCATAGATAACAACTATTCCCCTTTCTGGCAAAGTAATTCTGATCATTTTACTATTGCAAACAATACTTTGCCAACCATTCCATACCCACCACTACATCAAATTCTTTCATCGACATAGGAAATAACCGAATTGGTAGCTCACAACCCTCAATAACAATAATGCAGTTATTGAATACACTAGCAACAGTTTCCTGACTATTAGCAGTATCAACTACTAATTTGTCATCAATTAACACATAATTCAAGCATGCTGTTTGAGCAAACGATGGTGATACAAACGAAAAGTTTGCACTAGAGTCAAATAACACCTTAGCATGTATAGAATTCAGAAGGAAGGTACCTATTACTACATCTGGTGACGTCGCTGCCTCATTCTTTGCCATCTGGAAGGACCGTTCCCGTGCCCCTCCTTGCCCTCCTCTATTCACAGTAGGTCTTCCCCGAGTACTCGACGCATAACTTCCCATTGTCAGCTGTGGAGTTCTTAATAATGGATAGTTTGGTCGAATATGATTCGGAGAATTACAATTAAAACATCTCCTATTAGCTGGGCAACTTCTTGACAAATGGCCCGCTTCACCACACTTGTAACATTTTCTTGGGTCCATCTTACACTCACCCTGATGAACCAGTCGACATTGTGTACAAACTTTCTCACCGACTTTTTGATCAGCTTTATTATCATATCTCATAGTTTTCGGCCCTCGAAAGTTCGATGAAGACCCCTCCCATTTTCTTTTCTCTACAACTTTTCCTTCTAATTGTCGATTCTTATTTCGTTTTGTCACTTCGGCCGCACATACAGTTAGTGAAAAGGTATTGGGGTTCATAGCAATTACAAACTCTCTGATTGAGGGTTTCAAACCCCAAATATACCTTTCTATCTTCCTGGATTATGTTGAAACATAGTGTTCTGCAAATCGAGAGTATTCGATAAATTTCTCGGTATACTCCCGAACTGTTCTATTTCCTTGTTCCAGTTTCAGAAAATCTTCTTCCATTTGTCTCACTGCCGTCTTAGGACAAAACTGATTCTAATCGGTCCATAAAACTTGTTCAGGAACGTGTGTAAGACATCCGTTCGGGCTAATGATTCAACTTTCCACCAGAACAAAGAATTTGATTTCAATACTGAAACAACAAATCAAACTTTATCTGTTTTCGGACACCGAATGGTGTTGAACACATATTCTATCTCCTTGATCCAGGACATAGCTTTCACTGGATCTTTTTCCCCAGAGAATGTTGGTGGCTTGCATGCCAAAAACATCTTGATATCTACCTCCTTGTTATGGGTAACTGGAATAGAGGGTTGAAATTCCACTCTTTCCGTTTCCACTCTAGCCGGTATTCCCATGATAGATGTCAGAGTTTCCCGTAACTTCCCCATTTCTTCTGCCAACATATCCCTGGTTACATATTCTGAGTGTGGCGCCGATCTTTCCTGAACATTCCGAGAATGGGATTCTTCATGTTCAGAATGAATATTGATACGACCCTTTCCTTGAGACTAACTTCTCCCTATGCCTCGACCACTTGGTCTTCCCCGACCTCTATTTTCAGATGTGTTAGTCGGAAGGTTAACGGGTTATTCCCCTCTTTCCTCAGACTCTGGACGAGCCGTTCTTTCAGATCTCCGAGTTCGGCTAGACATCTATAAATTTTAGTATTAATAATCACGTATTCACATTCCCAAATATAATGAAGTATTCAAGTTCAGATGTATACCTGTAAATTCATAATTACACTGGCCAGATGTAATTAAAATTTACCTTACACACTGTTCTTTCAACTCATCATATTTATTTCCAATGGTGCTAACTATGTCCGGGACCCTTAACATGCAATAAAACAGTTTCAGTCTAGGTATCATGCTGTTGAATACCTAAATCCCTTAAACTCAGGCTCTGATACCACTTTCTGTAACACCCCATTCCACACATTACATGAAACATATACTTCATATAAAATAAATACATGTTTATACACCACATTGGTCCCTTAGTACAAGAATTTACCAGTACAAAATACATGGTCCAAAATTTCCAAATACAATTCTTGCACTAAACCATATCATCTATCAAAACTATACATGCCATCAGTAAACCTTCACGCAGATAATCATATGGGAAAATTATCACATTTTCCCTTTCCCTTACCTTCTGCACTTCCTACAATACTATTTAAATCACAAAACGAGGGTTAGACCGAAAGGTCTAGTGAGTTTTCCTATTTATACTATTGCAGGGAGAAAATCACCAAAAACTTTTAAGTAAAACAACTTTTCATATATATAGCAAATATAGGAACAACTAAGGCATAGTACCAATACCTTTCACTTTTCAAGCCAAATTCTTTGCTTAATATATCAACTCCAAATAGGTTTACATAATCCAGAATATCATAATGCTACTTTTAAACCTTCAAGTCAAATAAGGTTTATTCAAAGTTTCAAACCAAACCTGTTATCCTCTTCTCAATAGCATTCAGACTATGATTTCCAATAAGAACCATGATCTTAAACCTTTAAATCACAAAGAAATAAAGATTCCAGACCATGGTAATTTTAAGGGATATCATAGTAAGAGTTATATTATACATACACATATACAAATACCACCCTTATATCCAAATGTACACCTCTCCTTGATATGCCACCCTTATCCCATGGTACACCTCTCCTTGATATGTCACCCTTATTTCCTCATCAAAATATTTCATGAAACAATTTCATTTAGAATAGACCGATGTCAATGGAATTATTATCAGTTCAAATTTATTTTGTCAAAATTTCCATTTATTGAAAATAAATCAATAAAATGATAAGTTTAAAATATAATTCAACTAATCTTGTCCGGATAACAAATCCAGACAACACTATGCATAAATCGTCCGATTTAAAATAAACCGGTCATACCTTTTTGCCGTTTCATACTTCTCCGATTGAAACACAACATAAGTTCCAAAATTCTTAAATTGCTCATAACTTAAACCGGTCAATACATTTAGTTGATTTACCCTTAAACCGGTTAAAGCATCTCTGGTTTAAACTTAATCCGTTCAACCCTTGTCAGGTTTAAGATTATATCATTTTAACACCTCAGGCGGTTTAGCCTTAAACCGCTTGTGCTTTAATCTATTTAAGCTAGAACCCGCTCAACACTTGTCCGGTTTATATTAACCCGGACAACATTCAAGTAAATATTTCAAAACTCAATAAAACATAATTTGAAGCATTTTGAAAGCATTTGTCACTCACCTTTAAATCTTTTGAAACCAAACACTTGAAATCAATTTGATCTTCAATCCAGAAATAATCTGGTCAAGACTTCTCTTTTTAAACCGCTCAATCTCCAAAAATAGCAAGAAAAAGAGAAATGGAGGCTAAGCCCTCCCTTTTATACCTTTCCTCAACAGGAAAGTCGGCTACTAAAGCCTCTTCTTACACACACCTCACCTATGCATCACCTCATGCATGATAAATCTTTCATGCATATAATAATACCATGCTTTTTCACATATTTAAATTCTCATGTATACATATAATCATGCATACTCACATACATACAGTCTCATACATGTATCCACGTTTGCATATATATATATATATATATATATATATATTTCCTATGCATAAAAATACATGATTCACATAATTAACATAAAAATTCATCATGTTTTCACGTAATTATATAACAAATAACCATGTATTAATTACCTAGGGTGATAACCAAGACCCAATTATCACAAGACATATCACACTTCTGCTTGAGTCGAGGATTTTATATTTTTTCTTAAATTGAGTTTTGATCACCATGCAAACCAAGAGGTATTGATGTGAAATCATGAGAATTAAGTACTTAGATGTTGGGGAATTATGGTTGAGTTTGAGATATCCCACATTGGTGAGAGATTGAAATATTGGAATAAGGAGGTGTGTATAAGTAAGAAGGATGAGATTAATTATGTCAACTCATGAGACTTGATCACAAAGTTATCTTACTTGAATGACCCTATTTTTATATTATTAATTTTATATCAATTGACTTTTAGATAACAATGAAATGTAATGATGTGACTTTAGTATATATTTTATATTATAAAGTTGAATTAAAAACTTTAAAATAATATAACGAACAATTTATTGATTATTTTAGTTTGTTAAAATTAAAATTGAATCTATGATAACCTTTTTATATTAACCAAAGTTGATTATATGGTTATAAGTAAAATAAAATAAAATAAATCTATATGTAAAGAAGTTACATGTTAAGGTATTGCCGCAAATTCATGAGAATGTGATATGTTCGAAGATAGAGGTAAATATGTGAAAGAAGGAAAAAATAAATTTGAAATCAATCATCAACCAATGTCAATATCAATATATATATTAAAGAAGAAACCAAACAAATAATACAAAATATATAATCATGGTTGAAATCAAAACCAACCAAATAATACAAAATAAGGAAGTGAATATTTGAAAATAAGTTAGATATCTTATAATACTAAGAGTTTGTGCAATTTTTAGGTTGTCCTCTTTTTTGGTCAACCATATTCTATAAAAAAAATTATATATCAAAAACTAATATAAAAATAGCATAAAATTGGTCGAAGTTATAGTTGTAAACCAATAGTTATATATCTATAATCTATATTTTTATATATTTATTTTTATCTATATAAAAACAATAACCTTGGATAATCAGGTGAGAACTTCTAAGCATTATAAATCTTTTTTTTACACGTTATTGTTTGCATTCCATATTGAATCAAAGAAGAAAGACGCATGTGGGAGGTGGATACAAAAAGAAAAGGGCCAACTTTTTTCTCAATATTGTTTGCATCCCGCATAGCATAATGGAGCGAAAGTGACAAGAGGGAGATCACTACAAAAAGAAATGACTAAAAATGAAACAAACATATTTTTATCAGATGTCGACCTTTTGCTTAAGATCAAATGTAGTATATGTTTTTAGTTTAACGTATCTATCCCGGATCTTAGTTTTTTTTAGATTAAGTATATTATATGTTCTTAGTTTGATATCTGATATATAGGCTTTCAGCTTGCTTGGTATTTTATTTTTTATATGAGAATGTCCATTATACTACTTGGTGATGTAGTTATTTATTTATCGTCTTGGTGTTACTACTATCAAGGTTTGACATATCCATCTAATTACAATTCAAATATTATAGAATGTTATGATAAAGTGTATTATTTGTTTTTATCAGTTTAATATCTGATATGTGGGTCATCAACCCCACTTGATATTAATTTTATTTTATTTTTGTGAGAAAAAAAATCCATTATCTTAGCTTGGTGATGTGGTTCTTCATGCATCGCCTTAAACTTCCACTGCTATTGCTACAACTTACACACTCCTCTAATTTTCACTTGAAATATTATAGGTCATTTCTTTTTTCACAACTTCAAATGAGATTTCAATTAAATTTGTTACAAATTAACATCGTGATTTTGTCACCTTATTTGAGATTTCAGTTAGAACTATGACTTCTAATTAAACAAACTGTTGGTCCCATTAAGCTCTACAAGATGTGTATAATAGTTTGTAGGGGGGATGAATACAAACACAATAAACTTTTAAATTTAAAATAAATATTGATAAAGAAGGATAAATATAGATTTTACAAGATTATTTGCGGAAAAGATAAGATAAAGATAACCTATCTAAACAATCTAAGTTACACACAAGTTCTTAGCAAAGAGAAATGATTTGATGTTTAACACTTAGAAGAAAGTAAGTTCTATCTGGGTAAGAACTATTTAGAATACTTAAACAGGTTTCTAACTTGCTTTTTGAAGATAAGCGTATTGTGTTCTTTAGATGTGTGTTCTTTCACATATGAACGTAAGAGTTAGGGTTCAAGAGTATCTCTGCATGGAGATAGAACATATATATTTATACCCATTGCATTAAATGCACATTTAATGCAATGCAGTAGAGTTTGAACACGCGTCAAACCTTTAGAGAAAAACTTGTCCTTTGTCACAATGAATAGTACAAAAGCCTATTCACGAGCAGACATCCTTTCATGGAGTTGGTGGGTAGTAGAGTCAACTAATTGGCTCCGTACCGTACTATACTCTATAATGGGTATGGGTTTGTCCTTTGTGTGTGGAAGGACAAGACAAAAACAATCATGCTCAACAAACTTCTTTTGATAACTGAATGCTGGAATAACCCAAAGGTTTCTTCAGCATTCGCTGAGGCTTGAGCAGTCTTCACACCTATGTAGACCATGTTATAATCACTGAATGCCGCTTTAGATCACAAACTCGCCAGTCTCTAATCTTCAGCTTCAGTCTTCGACTTTCACTGAAGGTTCTTTGGTATGAGTTTTATCTTCTTGAAGTATCGCTGTTGCTAATGGATTTACATTACATGTTCTCAGTGATCACTAAACAGACTCAGTGATGATCACTGAAACTGAAAGACAGAAACATAAATACTTCGTATAAAGTAAGAGGGATTATCATCAAATCATTGAGAGAGATGATCAACACAAACTACTAACATTAGTCAAACATTTGTAGAGTACTTTCTAACACCTTTCTCAAGCATAGTTAGATGATTTAAATTAACATATGGTTCTAAGATTATTGTCAACTTCTCCTAAAAACTTTTAATGTTAATGATTAGTTGCCACACACATTTGTCTAATTTTTTTAGAAGGAGACTTTAAATTTTAGTCTATAACATTTCTTTAGAAGATGATATTATCACTACCGCGCAACGCGTGGTTGGAACACTAGTTTTTTATAACTTAAAAATAAACTCTTTGAAACCCAAAATGAGATTTATTAGGATTTGCAAAAGTGTTAAACAAGTGTTTACAAAAATTTCACGAAATAGTTCACTTTCCAAGCTCAAAGAGTTTCTTGCAACAGGCTCATTCAAGAACATGGTCATAAAAAGTTACCAAAAAATATATTGATTTTTGTAAAAGAAATGTTAAACTAAGAAAGTACAAATTAAATAAAAATATTAGTTTTTAATTATATTAAATATTGTATAAATAATAGTTATTATAAATAAAATATAATATAGAAAATGAAGGGGTTAATCATTTAATGAATTTTTTTTTATTTAAACTAAATAAAAATTATGAAAAACTATGTGAATTATTTTGTTTTATAGTTGAAGATTTAAAATATATTGCTTTCTTATGATTTATTTTTTTCTTTTAAAAGAGAGGTTAGTGTTGTACAAAATATGCGTGCGTGTTTGTATTATATACATATATGTGCTTATATAGAGCTATGATCAACTTGAGTTCCTATTTGAAACAAGTTTGAGGTTTCAATGAAAGACCTTTATTTCTACATGTCACAACTTCAACAACATTTATAAGAATAAATGTATTGTCTATTCTAGAATTTTCATATTTTTTAAAAATTTCAAGAATTGAGTTATTTGTTCGATAAATTATAAATTTAAGTTTTTCTTATAATGAATCATGAACTAAGTTTGTTCTCAATTATGAACTTAGAAAAGTTTTTCTTATAGATTTTGTGTTTTGAGTTCCATCATGAATTGAGATTTGTTATTTTTTTTATCAATGATGAGTTTGATGTTCTTTGATTGTTTTTGATGATTATTAAACGAAAATTTTGCATATTGAAACTTTGATGTTCAGAGTAATGACGGTAATTGGTGATGTAGTGCCTCAAAACCCCTCTAACGTCCAATGACGGTAATTGGTGATGTAGTGCCTCAAAACCCCTCTAACGTCAAGAAATTACAAATACATTGACTTTTTTTGTACCTCAAAGTGATATATTCTTATTGTTTTTCATCTTAAGGTTTAACTGAATCTTTGTTGTGATAACCGGATCCTGGTTATCACCTGAGGTAATCAATACGTGATTATTATTTGTTAAATGTTTACGTAACAAGATGATAAATTGTTATATTTGATCATGCTAGTATGTGAAGTTATATGCATAAATGAGTATGTATTAATTGTGTGGGTATAACTACATACACAATAAAATACATACATGCATAAGTGTATATGTATATGTGAATATACATGGATGATTGTATATATGATGTGAAGGTATGCATGGTTATGAGCATGTATGCATGAAATGTATGTGTGAGCATATATGTAATAACCCAAAAAAAATTAATTTAATTTAATGACAGGAAACTCAATGGTCATGAAACCTACGACCATTAATTATGGCGTATAGTTTCATATTTCGTGAAACCGCCGATGGGGCTTAGTATAAAATGGGAGTTTGTAGCTTTGTGTGTAGTTGGGGTTAAAAAGGAGAATTATTGTGAGAAAAGGCGACGGTGGACGCTGTAATGATGTTGACGGTGCTCTACATCGTAGTTAGTTTGGGCACCAATCGGGGAGATGCTAGCCACTTCAAAGATCGATTTGGGCTACGCCATGTATTGTGAGTTACACGTGATTTTAAAATGGTTGTATGCCTTATTATCCACAAGTTGTTTGAAGTTTCTCAAAAATTTTGATATGTTATATATGCGTGAAAAGTTCAATATTTGTATAATATGTGTTTTGAGTACTTGTGTGTCAATGGGGATGTACTACGATTTGATTTTGTAAAGACGAGCATGCTTTGTGAGCTTGTCTAAGTCGTAAGTGCAGACATGCTGTGTGAGTTCGCCAGGTAATGCTGTGTGAGGTAGACATCTCCCATGACGTTGTTGCTTTGTGATGTAGACATGCACTATAATACATTTATTTTGTGAAAAGTATTATTCTTATCAAGGCATGCTAAATTTATAAAGCTTCGTGAAAATTGTTTATTGTAAAAGTTGTTCTTCATGCATGAAAACCGTGGATTCACTAGGCCTAAGGCTCACCCAAAACTCATTTAAATTTTTTCACCCAGGCGGCTATTTGAGTGGAAAGAAAAGTGCAATAAAGAGAGATACGGATTAGCTCTAAAGAAGGTTATGTGTAGATCAAGGCATTGTTATATAGAGCAAAGTTATGATCCTCAAGATTGTAATTTAGATGGTGATATAATTTGTTATATTAGAGATTTTATTTTCCGCTGCAATGTAAGTGTTGATCTTGGGATTCTAGTTTTGATATATTTAAGTATTAGATATATTTGGGATGTGTCACACCCCGCTAAAGCGGAAACACGAGATGTAACAGGCAATCGAGTCATAACAACAGTTTATAAATAACACCATACCAAGTTGTTCAAAAACAAAGTAGTTCATCGACATAACTAAAATTAGAATTTTATACAACGTTCTCAAAACACTTCAAAATCTGACTTAATCGATCCTGACTCAAGTATGCTCCCGAAAATCCAAACAACTTTACTTAGAACCTGAAAAGCATGGAATAAAACAAAGTCAACTACAAAGAGTTGGTGAGTTCACGAATTTTCACATGCCTAAAACATTTCAATGCATAAACCAAGTAATAGCAAACTTATGCGAATTCTTTGCACTTAATAAATGTAAATCTCTCACGATGTAAAACTTGAGACGCTACTGAGCCTTACCTGACCAATTTGCCCCATTAATTTTCGAACAACCAGAAGTAGCCCATTCACTACTTAGGTCCCACAGTTCGATAGAGTACTAATTCAGTGGTGGTCCAAATTCCACATGATTAGACTTAGAAAATGTAGGTAATTGTGCACCCCTTTCTGGGTGGGAATGTCAACACAATAGCGGCTATCCACAATACCACGGCCCGGGGATGTACCCGAGTTAACAAGTAGCGTTTACGGACGGGGACTTTTATTTGGAAACATATACTCCCAAGCACATCAATTTATCATTTATTCTAAGTGCAATAACAGTTATCAAAACAAAACATAATAAACCTGACTAAGCAGTTCCTTAGTCCAGAGGTTTCAATAGAGCTTGACTAAGAAGTTCCTTAGTCCAAAAGTTTTGAGCAGAGCATCGACTATACAGTTCTTTAGTCCCAAAATTTCATATATCATAAACATGCAAAGTTTGCTCAATCTCATGCTTTTCCCCCATAAAATATATAAAAGCAATAAAAGTKGGGCCGTGAGAACTCAGAAGTTTGACGAATATCCGAATTTTTCCTTTAGAGACTTCCTAAGCTCACTCGAACTTCCTGACAGACCAACCAGCGCTACATTACTTAACGGTTTTCTTGACTCAGATAGGGCAAAGTTGTTTTCAATGCAAAGCCATCAAGTGTTTTCATAAAATAAAGCTGTAATTTTAATACTTAATAAAAAAAAGAACCTACCGAAATCCAAATAATGACATCATTATATGTCATCCCAAAACAATGATGATAGCCACCAACTATCAAAATCAAACTCAAAATCAAGAGATTTTGAGTGGGTTTAACACTCTTTTCAAAAATTCTACAACCTTGAGTCACACGCCTCCCAAACCGGTTGCATGCCCAAGAATGGTAGCAATGATGGGGAGGGGTCTCAAGTTCAACATTATCAAGAGTCAAAACTCTAACACAAAATCCTCATCTTTAAATAAATTTCAGAAAAGAAACAAAACAAATAAGATTCTGATTTCAACGAGATTTCAAGAAGAGACATCCGATTTAAAGATGCATGCAGATTCTATCATCCGAAAATATGAKCGGAYCTCACATGCAAGGATTTTCTCCTTCTTTCTTAGAGATTAAAGAACATGGGTCATAGATTATTATCCYAACGAAGACACATGCAGGTYTTGGATGAATAATSTMTCCTCTTCAAATCCCAAAATTTTACTTAAAGAATCAAGTAGAGAGAAGGATAAAGACTTTCGGACATCTAAAAGAAAATAGGACAACTTTAAAACATACCTTTTCTTGACAGGTTGATACGAACGAGTCTCAAGAACAGCAAAAGTCTTGA
>NW_020200913.1:41513-43912 GCF_001531365.2 Cynara cardunculus var. scolymus
AAAGCGATTTCAAAATCTGTTTTGGCTCTGAGCTTTACCAGGGACTCCATTGTTTTCACTATCGATCGGTTTGCCATTCCAAACCTTATGCCATGATCTTGCCTTTGAGCTGTGTAGACGTATAATTCAATCAGGTCGTACGGGTTGAGATTGACAAGATCGTTCTCGTTGAACATGCTAACGATCCCATGGGCTCTCTCCATGATGAACTCGATGTATCGAATAACTCTATTGGCAAAAGACTTTATCTTCAAGTCGACGACTCTCCTTATTCCTTCATTCGAAAAGACAGCTCGAGGTTCTTGGGTGGTTTGTCTGACAAATCGATGATGTAGGAGGTTCATTGACTCTGGCGATAGGATTGGAGGATTGGTTGACAAACTTTCATCGCGATCTTGATACATGTACTGATGGATATTTTCCATCAAGATCGGTTCCTGGGGCGGCAATTGAAGACGTCTCCTCATCGACTCCATGTTCTGGATAATCTCGTCTACCAGGCCTTGTAGAGGATGCCTCGAGGAAGAAGGGTGTTCACATGTACCACAGGATGTTGGGTTAAGGGTTGTGTTTCGGCTTGGGGTTGTGTATGGGTAGAGGGTGAGTTTTCTTTGGTTGGTTCAGTTTAAAGTGGTTGAGCGGTTTCTGGTGGGGTTTGGGGTCGTTGTTCATCAAGATTTTTACCAGTACTTTTCTCGTAAACCACATTTTTGAAGTCCTGTCTTGAAACGACAGTTTTTCCATCGACTTTAACTCTTTTGAAACTTGCTTTTTGTTTTGGAGAGAAGTCGGGTTTTWGAATGCATCCAAGTTTGAAAGTGGATTCAAGGGTGGATTTATTTGAGTCGATGAATGAGTCTAATTCATTGAATCCGATCCCTTGTGTATCCTTTTGGCCGTTTAGTTTTTCAAAAACTTCTTCTGCATCTTTATACTTTTTCATCAGAAGTTCATTGGTTTGAAGCTTTTGATGAAGAATTTATCGCTCCTTTTGAAAGAAATCTTTAAGAGCTACTGAATTTAGTCTTTCTGCCTCAGATTCCTTTAAGGCCTTAGTTTTCTTTTCTAGGTCCTTAGTTATACGCTTGTTCAAYTTTAGAAGTTTATCTTCTTCTGATTTCTTAAGAGTGCTTATGCAAGTCTTTTCTTTTGCTAAATCATCTTTTTCAGTGGTTAGAAGATCAATTTCTCTTTTGTAGAAACTTGCTTCTTTTTTCGCTTTTATTCTTTCAGATTTTTCAAAACTTAATTTTTCTTTTAGTTTCAAGAAATCTTCTGAAAGTTGGATTACCCTTAACTCTAATTCTGATGGAACAGAGTTGGTTTCATTTGAGTAAGGCTCACGTACCTGGTCATCAGAGTTGGAGGAGGATTCTGCATTGGACGTGGCCATTAGACAGATGAGCGCTTATCTTCATCATCTGATGAAGAGTCGGACACCCAGTTTTCCTTTTCGGCCATCAAGCTTCGCTCTCTTGAGTTATACTTGTATTTGTTCTTATAGTAATCAACATCCTTGATCAAACGTCTTTCGCATTCCTTGGAAAAATGACCAAGTTTTCCACATCTGAAGCATCGAAGGTCATTTTTTTTTCCTTCCTTGTCCTCTCTCCTTTCCTCTCTTCTTTCTTCTCTTCTCTCTTCTCTTCTTTCGTCCATTTCTTCTCTTTCATCTCTTCTTTCGTCCCTTTGATAGAATTTGGATGGCTTTCTATCATAGGATGACTGGTACTTTTCTCTTCTGAACTCTTTTAGCTGGTAGGGTTTTCTTTTGGAATTGTTTTGTAATCAAGGCCAATGATTTGGCAAAAGCTTTAATCTCATCATCTGATTTAGAAGTTTCCTCTTCAGATTCTGATTCTACCAGTAATGCTTTCTTGCCTTTCTTCTTGTGTTCTTTGGCAGGAGTCCTTGATTTTTCTTTTTCATCGGCAKCAAGAGCAARRGGTCCTCCAATGGATACCTTTTTCTTCATAATGTCGCTCTCTTGTGCTACAAGAGTTCCATACACGTCATGAAGAGACCAGCCACCTAAGTCTTGGTTTGCTTGTAGAGACATGGATAGCTGAGTCCATTCATCGCCTAGACTTTTCAGGAATAAAACGTTATTTTCTTCCTTGGTTCTGATGATATCGTTTCTACGACATAGATTTATCAATGTGTTGAAGCGATCATAGGTCTTTTGTATGGATTCATCAGGGAGGGCTTTGAAGTTGGTGTAATCGTTGAGACATTGTGCTCTACGATTTTTCTTTGTCTTTGCTCCTCCTTCCAGTTGATTTGCCAATTCGTCCCAAAGTTCTTTYGCAGTGGAGCATGTATCGAGGGATTGAAAGATTTCATTGGGTAGCACCATGATTATCAATCTTTTGGCCTTTCTGTCAGTTTCGACTCTTTCT
>NW_020200913.1:44955-46145 GCF_001531365.2 Cynara cardunculus var. scolymus
ATTGGTCTTCTGGTTCTTCATCACTTGTTGTTTTTCATTACTTTTTACATTTTGCATTGTGGGGTTAACATAAACTTGTCAACTGGTTTAAAGATTTAACCAAAGGAAGTATTATCTGGATTATGAATAAACCGGTCAAATATTTGTATTTAAATCGGTCAAGTCATGAGCGGTTTAGAGCTAAACCGGCTAAGGCGAGAACGGTATGACCTTAAACCGGAAGAGGGTTGAGCAGACCATATCTAAATCGGACATGCCTTAACCGGTTTAAAGGTAAATCGACTAAATACGTTAACCGGTTTAGGTGATGAGCGATTTAAGAATTTTGAATTTATGTTATGTGATTAAAACGAAGAAGTAGGAATACGACTAAAGGGTGGACGGTTTAGTTAAATCGAACAAAATGACATTATCCGGATTATTAAATCGGCCAAACAATGAATAGCGTTGTCCGGATTGATAATCCAGACAAGATTTTGATAATTATTCTAAGTGACAAATCGGACAAAACAAAAAGTGTTGATCGGATTTGTAGTCCAGCCAAGGATTGACCGGATTGTGTTTTGACTTATCATTTTGTTACTTTTTTTAACAAGAAGTGGGAATATTTGATAAAATGAATTTGAACGGATAATAATTCCATTGACTGCAGTCTATTCTATATGGAATTGTTTTGTGAAAATATTTTGATGAGGAAATAAGGGTGGCATATCAAGGAGAGATGTACCATGGAATAAGGGTGGCATATCAAGGAGAGGTGTACATTGGGATAAGGGTGACATATCAAGGAGAGGTGTACATTTGGATATAAGGGTGGCATTTGCATGTGTGTTATGTAATATAACTCTTACTATTATATCATTTAAGATTCACATGGTCTGGAATCTTTATTTCTTTGTGACTTAAAGATTTAGGATCAGGGTTCTTATTGGAAATCATAGTATGGATGTTATTGAGAAAAAGATAACACGTTTGGCCTGAAACTTTGAATAAACCTTTGTGTTAGCTCTCATATTTCATTTAATGTAAAAGTATGAAAAAGTATTACTGCGAGTGTTGACAGAAGGGTTCATTCCACAGAAGACCACAAAGGACCAACAACAGAAGATGATCATTCGTACAAGTCAAGATTGACCGAACCTCTGTTGTCTCTCACAGAGGTTCTGGAAAATGGTCCTCTGTTATCAAGA
>NW_020200913.1:47090-49228 GCF_001531365.2 Cynara cardunculus var. scolymus
ATGGCAATACCTCACGAAATCTTCAAATCCATCGATCACTATCAACTGTCCATGAAGGAGGTAAGAAAACACTGAAGAACAATCGATCAATTTGCATTGACGAGTACCACAGCTTCAAGGCGAAAGAAGGTGAATCCCTGTCGGACACATACACTAGATTGAATACCTTGATTAGCAACTGCAAGAGGTATGGAGTAATGAGAACGGCAGAGGACAACAACTCGTTATTCTTGAAGAGCCTTGGAGTTGAGTGGATGCACCTCACCATGTCCATGAAGGCCACCTTAGACTTGGAAATATGGACTCTAGCAGACTTGTTTGGATCTCTTAAAAGCCAAGAGCCTCAAGTTTTGCAAATGAAAAGGAACTATGGTGGTCCACTAGCTCTAGTCGTAGAGGATGGATGCTCTGGAAAGGGGAAAGAGGCACAGAAGGAAGAGAAGGAGAAGAAGAAGAAGAAGAAGAAGAAGAAGAAGGTATTGATAGCAGAGAGTGATGACAGTTCTGATGAAGAAGTCTCCACGAAGGAGATGATGAAAACTCTAGCTTTAATCACCAGAGAGTTTAAAAAGGGTGGAGAGAGGAAGGACTATAAAAGTTTCGGCAGAAGAAACTTTATAGAGAGAGAGAGATCTTAGACTAGAGAGAAGGAGCAGAATCCTTCGCAGAGGGTTGAAGAGCAGAGGAAGGAAGAGCCAAAAGATGGTTGCTTTAAATGTGGCAAACCTGGCCACTTTGCTGCAGACTACTGGTCAAAAGGGCCAAGAACGCCACAGAGGGGTCCTAAAGATGCAGCCTTCTACAAAAAGAAGGCTGACTACTAYCAGCAGAAGTCTCTGCTAGCTCAATCAAGTGAGCTAGTAACCGATGAGTCCTCTGATGAAGATGAACAGAAGGGTCTTCTCGCTTGGGAAGACTCGGACACAGAGGACGGGCTCTTCTGTGGGATGGCAAACATCAATTCAGACTCCTCTGACAGAAATGACGAAGAGGTTTCTACTTCCTACTCTTCTGAATCTCTTGATCTTTACACAGAGATCATCGATAACCTCGATTCATGTCATTTGGAGCATTTCAATCTAAAAGAAAAACTTTCTCTTTGTGAAAAAGAAGTAATTCTGCTCACAGAGGAAAGAAATAGATTTTTCAAAATGTTCGAAGAAGTGCAATCAAAGTTTATAAATTTAGAAAATTCTTCAAAAGAAAAGCTTGCCAAGGTCCAAAAAGACTTGAATAATAAGGTGGATGAATTAAGGAAGATGGAGCATGAGAAGTGTAATATTACTTCTGTTAAAGAATTCTTTCAAAAAGAAAGAGAATTTTTCCACCAAGATGTGCTTGACAGAGAGCTTAAAATTAAAAAATTTCTAGAGGCTCAAAATATTTACAAAAAGATTAAAGTCAATTTGGGCAGAAGAGGTCTAGGTTTCTCAGAATTTGATAACAAACCTGGTCTTAAATCAAAAAAAACTCTTGAGAGTACCTTTAAATCCTCAAATAATTTGAAAAGTAAAATTTCTAAAACTAAGCCCATTTTCAAAAGGAGAAGGCTGTTGGTTGATCCAGACACAAAATCGTGCTTATCAATGAAAAATATTGCCTATGAAGACTATATTGATTCTTTCTCACCTTCTACAAAGAAGGATTCCATTCCAAGGAGGTTTATGAGACAGGGTTATATAGGAATTTTCAAGTTTGGACAACCAGATTCTCAAGAAAACTATGCCTTTGGTCAGCCTGTTGAAAGAAAATTGTCCTAAGAGGCTCTGGAATTTTTTCCAAAATATATCACAGAGCCTTCTGCAAATGAGTCTCTTCTTGAAAAGGTTTTTGTCAAAGAGCTCTCTGGAAAAGTAATGTCTAAGCATGAATATGCCTTAGATCTTGAAGTTAGTTGTAGAAACTGCTATTGATCTTGAGAAAGAAAAGAAAGAAATTCGAAAACAAAGTAATTCTCAATGCTCTTGAAAAAATGGTCTCTGACTAATAATGCTTCTGTCTCTGTGATTGCAGGAAAAACAAAGGGGGGACCAATACAGAAGAATTTTAAAAAGGATTTCAAAACAGAGCCTAGAATAGGAAAKGAAWCTTGTAATKAGAAGCCCATACCTAAGAAGGGCTCTAAAAACAAAATCTCT
>NW_020200913.1:52387-53801 GCF_001531365.2 Cynara cardunculus var. scolymus
TCAGAGGTCAACTCATCAGAACCTCTGGCGCTTCTAACAGAGGCTCTGTGGGTTTGAGCTGAGCAGATACTCATCTCTCTGTGGATTTTCAAACCGTTTAGGTAAAGGTGTAATATATTAGAAGGCCCGACACATATCACAGAGGCTCTATTACCCTTAGGCCTCTGACAGAACTCTCTTAATAATTCTTGTCTATTGATATGGTGCGCGTGGTTCTATGGATAAGGGTTAGAACTTACCACGCGCGTGTCAGAAATAGGGGCGCATGTCATCAATCGCGCGTCTTCCCAACACGGCGGGTCATACTTTTGAGCCGTTTCAACCCAAAACCACTCATCACGACCTTTCGTCAAAATAAACGGTTCAATTCAAAATTCCCACTATAAATACCCCTTTCCCCCCAAATGAAAAACCTTTACAATACTCTTTCTTCTCCGGCGAACCTGAAATTTCTTGAGCATTAATACAAACCTGCAAAAAAATGTCTTCCTCCTCAGCCTCAGCTCAGTCCGTCAACGTTTCGAGTGACAATGAAGTAACACAGGCCCAAGCTCTAACGTCTCACGCCCTATATTTCGTTCAAAATTGATACGAGAAGGTCGTGCTTGTGAAAAATCCCAGCAACTACTACTTCGTTCCTTCACAAACATGTTTCCCTGAATTTACTTTCCCTCTATTAGAAATTCTTTGCAACCATCCTCTATACTATGCCCTGTCTGCCACCAAACCAATACCTGAGTCATACATAACCCAATTCCTTCTAAGTTCTTATATAACAACCATAGACGACAATGGCCTGAGCATCGTTGGCTATGCATCTCACCCTACCAATAAATCATTAGTGCCAATGGAACTTAATGTGGAAAAACTTCGAACAGCTCTTCACTTACCCACACTGGAAACTCTTAATTTGGATGCTTTTGCTGCAACCCCGACAGATGAGGAATTAATTCAATTCCTTGAATTCCATTCCTGTGCGACCTAAATTGTCAAAAGAACACAGTTCAAGCGCAATGGACTTCCCCCTATCTGGAATACCCTGTTCTCAATCGTAAACTGTTGCTTGACAGGGAAGGTTGGAAGCCACGACCAGACCTCCCACGCAATGCTCTCAATCGTATATAGGATTTACTTCAACCTGCCTCTCGATTACGCACAGCTTATATTTGAGGATATGGTTGGATTGATCAAAAAGAAATACGCGACACAGAGGGGAGAAAAGTCCAAGGTCAAGGCACTGAAGAAGGCCAAGGAAGACCTCAACCATCCAAACCTCATTCTATAGAGGTTCTTTGGCCTCATCTTTGGGGATTTGATCGCAGCAAAGCTACCTTCTGTCGAGCCTAACGCGAGGCTATATCCTTTCAAGGAGTTCCATCCAACTGAGCATGAGCAAGGATACAGAAGCCCCAGA
>NW_020200913.1:54551-85427 GCF_001531365.2 Cynara cardunculus var. scolymus
ATCCTCTCAAAAGGATGAAGGTTTTACTATAAGAGTCCCATCGCCCAAGGACTCGTCACATCCCAAAGAGGCATCTGTTGCCTCTCCACACATGAGTGACCAACCAGAATATGCTTCAGAGGCATATGTGAGAGTCATAGAGACAGAGGGTCTAGAACGTCCAATGTCCACACTCGATCGCTCTGCCATGTTAGGCTCTGAACCTACAAGGCAAGAAATCGATAGAACACGGGTAGGCTCTCCTCCTGGAGATGTACGAGGATCCCGTGGAAGTCCCCGAGCAGACATTGCAAAATCAGTCGTTGAGGGCGCCTCTCGCTCCGAGGCTACTAGGTCACCATGTGTTGGTGATCTAGACTCCAAGGATGCCTATGTGATGAAGGGGGAGCTACAAACCTTCGCCACAGCGGTATTCCAAAAGATGGACAGGTTGAAAAGCTTGTTCATCTCTCGCTCTATGACAGAAGATCTGGCCCCCATCACAGAGGCTCTGAAGGAGTTGTCATCCACAACTGCAGAACTCAAGACAACTCTTGCAACCCTTCAGAGCTCTGTCCTTCAAAGAGATGACCTTGCAGAAGCCTTTAGCTCTCTGTCACTCAACCTTTCTTCGATCCAGAAGCTAAAGACAGGGCTATCAGAGGTGGCCACCCAGTTCGCTGCTGACTTCATCTCTGCGGGCTACACAGACTACTCAACTTTCAAAGATGAGATCAAGCAAATGTTCTCCTCTGCGGTGACAAATGGTGTTGATACCAAGTCCTCCAGGGCCAACATCAATCACCTAGCCACTTGCAGAGAACTCGATGCTATGGTTGAAACTCTGGGTGATATTATGTGCAAACACACGGATCAACTTCTCGCAGAGGCCCGAGCCTGCAACAAGGCGATCAGAGACTACACTTCACAGCTCGTGAAAGAGGGTGACACCCTTAGAAGCGAAATCTATCTAAGCGTCTCAAAGTTGAAGTGGTCGATAGATATCGATATAAGCCACGCCTCTGTGCTTGCTGAAGAGTTGATTAAGAAGATGAAGAAGGCGACCACTAAAATTCTAAAGAGATTGGAGAAGGCTCCCCTAGAAACTTTCAAGGCAGAAGCCACCAAACACCATGACGATCAAGGAGGTGATGAACATTTTCGTCATGAGGGGGAGAAGAAGGCAGAGAAGAAAGCTGAGGAGCCCAAGGAAAAGACTTATGCCAAACCACTCAAGATAGTGGACTCTACAGCAGCCCTGTTCTCAAAAGAAAAAGCACCAGAGCCTAAGGGGAAAGGCAGGGGCAAGGCTGTAGAGGAATCACCACAGAAGGGGTCGTCAAACTCAGAGTCGCTAGTACAGATAAACGAAGAAGATTATGACAACCTAGAACTCCTTCAAGCATTAAAGGCTTCTTTGGCAGAAGCTCAAGCAAGAAAGGGCAGAACCCACTTCCCCCCAGAGCTGGAGAAGGCTCTTCCTCTAAGGCGAAGGAGGAAACGTCCACGGGTATGTTCGATGCTCTGCAAGGAACCGTCAAACCTATCCTTACAGAGGGGTCCACCCAGAGGCCAATATTTGAAGAAGAAGAAGCCAAAGTGCCAGAGTCCGCTAGAATAGGAAGGGTCTCTGAGATCTTTGAATCGATGAGCAGGATTCCCATGCAACAAGTGCGCATAGAGTCTGTTACTACTGTGGAGGAGATTCTGCTGTGGAGATACTCTGCAGTGGACACAGAGCCCCCCTATGATCCAGAGCTCACAGGTATACCTTCTGCTGCCACCAAGTTTCAATTCTCTAAGCTTACAAGGCCACGCAAGCAAGTCTTCTCAGAGCACGTGATTACATCACTTGAAACAATTTCTCCAAGATCCTTGATGAAGAAGACGGTGCTCTATGCTCAATATGTTGTGAGGAGGGATGATGGCAACCTTTACACGTTCACGGATGCTGACCTCCACAACCTTTGTGTATTTGATCTTATCTTCTTGCATAAAATTCTCAAAAAATACATGGAGAGGAGGTCAAGCTATTCTCTATCGCTCAAAAGGCTTATCGAGGTTATGCGCGCACAAGTGAAGTATTACAGCCATAAGGACTTTGAATTAGCGATGAGATTAGACCATTCAGATCTAAAGATTACCCCTCCGAACAACAGGCCAAGTTGGATACTTAGGTGTCATCCCAACTCCATTGTTTGCAACCCCATTTTTGGGTTTGTGTTCTTGGACAAAGATGACATCCTAAGGTTCTTTGATCCAACAGAAGCGAATAAGTACTCCACAAAGACCCTTGAGTGGATATTCAAAAGAGTGCTGGCAGAGGTGAACAAAGGGCATCTAAGGATGGGTGAAGTGTCTGACATTCTGGAAGCTATTAGAGTACAAATCAACTTCAGAGAATGGATTTTCAATGTCTACAGAACCATCAAGACTGACATGCTATATGCCGTAGACGACTTTCCAGAATCTGATGTGTGATAAACCTTTGTAATAGTATTGTCCTATGAAACACAATTTTGTAATTCTTTCTTTATGTAATTCTTTTCAGAGGATGAATTTTTATCTCCTCTTGTAATTCTTTCAATTAAGTCATTTCTTGCATTAAATTGTCAATTTTTACTTTTTCATACTTAGGGAGAGATTGTTAGCTCTCATATTTCATTTAATGTAAAAGTATGAAAAAGTATTACTGTGAGTGTTGACAGAAGGGTTCATTCCACAGAAGACCACAGAGGACCAACAACAAAAGATGATCATTTGTACAAGTGAAGATTGACAGAACCTCTGTTGTCTCTCATAGAGGTTCTGGAAAATGGTCCTCTGTTATCAAGAGCTTACAAGTCATATGCAGCAGAGCCTCTTGGATGGATCACAGAGGGTCTGCGGTTCATCTTCTGTGGAGAACCTCTTCTTACTGTTTTACTTAGGTTAGTTGGCTGCACGTGCTTCTCACGTGACTATGTTTGTAATCGACTTTATTTGGACGGCTTGGATGATTTCACTTGTCTAGGTCATGTTAGAAAGATCGTTAGGAACTAGTATAAATAGCAGCTTAGGCCTTTGTAATTCTGAGTGCTTCCTGTATTGTAATTGTCAATATTTTCAATCAATTGATAAAAAATTGAAGTTATTCTCTCGTGTTCTTCATATTCATCATCTGTGTGTTCTTGATTAATTTCTTACTCTGTTTGTTCATATATTGTTTCCGCTGCACTGTTATTGTCTAAAGGATCATCCAGAGTATTTGATTGATATCAAAACTGATTTTACAGGTCCTAACAGTTTGAAAGTGGCATTAAGATAATCTAGTTAGTGCAAACCTGTTTGGAGTTGATATACTGTTTGTTAGCAGAAAATTTGGCTTGAAAAGTGAAAGGTATTGGTAATATGTCCTTACTTGTTCATATTTTTGCTATATTTATGAAAAGTTGTTTTACTTAAAAGTTTTGGTGATTTTTATACTGTAATGACATAATTAGGGTAACTCACTAGACCTTTCGGTCTAACTCTCGTTTTGTGATTTTAAATATGTATTGCAGGAAATGCAGAAGGTAAGGGAAAAGGGAAAATGTGATAAATTCCCTATGTGTTTATCTACATGAAGAATGGCTAATGTTATGTATAGTTTTTATAGACGAAACTAGGTTAGTGCAAGAATTGTATTTTGAATTTTTGGACCATTTATTCTGTAATGATAGATTCTTGTATTAAGAAACCTATGTGGTGTACAAACATGTATTTCTTGTATATAAAGTTATGTTACATGCAATGTGAGGTATGGGGCGTTACAGAAAGTGGTATCAGAGCCTGAGTTTAAGGGATTTAGGTATTCAACATCATGATACCTAGACTTAACTGTTTTATTGCATGTTAAAGGTTCCGGACATAGTTAGCACCATTGGAAATAAATATGATGAGTTGAAAGAACAGTGTGTAAGGCAAATTTCAATTACATCTGGCCAGTGTAATTATGAATTTACAGGTACATACCTAAACTTGAATACTTCATTATATTTGGGAATGTGAATACGTGATTATTAACACTAAAATCTGCAGATGTCTAGCCGTACTTGGAGATCTGAAAGAACGGCTCATCTAGAATCTGAGAAAAGAGAAGAATCACCTATTAATCTTCCGACTAGCACTTCTGAAAATAGAGGTTGGGGTAGACCTTGGGGAAGAGGCAGAGGAAGAAATCAGTCGCAAGGAAGGGGTCGGGGTGAAATACATTCTGAACCTGAAGAATCCCAATCTAGAAATATTTAGGAAATATCAGTACCACACCCGAAATATGTAACCAGGGATATGTTGGCAGAGGAAATAGGAAAGTTACGGGAAACTCTAACATTCATCATGGAAATACCGGTTAGGGTGGAAACAGAGAGAGTAGAAGTTCATCCCTCTATACCAGTTACTCACAATAAAGAGGGAGATATCAAGATGTTTTGGCATGCAAGCCACCAATCTTTTCTAGAGAACGGGATCCAGTAAAAGCTATGTGCTGAATCAAGGAAACGGAATATGTGTTCAACACCATTCGGTGTCCGGAAATAGATAAAGTTCGAGTCGCTGTCTCATTATTAAAATCAAATGCTCTGTTCTGGTGGGAAGTTGAATCATTGGCCAGAAAGGATGTTTTGCAAACGTTATACTGGACAGAATTTGTGGACCGATTCAAGAATCATTTTTTTCCTAGGACAACGGTGAGACAAATGGAAGAAGATTTCTTGAAATTAGAACAAGGAAATGGAACAGTTCGGGAGTATACCGAGAAATTCACTGAATACTCTCGATTTGCTGAGCACTATGTTTCATCAGAATCTAGGAAAATAGAAAGGTATATCTGGGGTTTGTAACCCTCAATCAAAGAGTTTGTAATTGCGTCGGGTACTCGGGGGAGACCTACTGTGACTAGAAGCATCACCAGATGTAGTAACAGGTACTTTCCTTCTTAATTCAATACGTGCTAAGGTGTTATTTGACACTGGTGCAAACTTTTCGTTTGTGTCACCATCGTTTCTCAAATTGCATGTTTGAATTCTATGTTACTTGATGACGAATTAGTAGTTGATACTGCTAATAGTCAGGGAACTGTTACTAGAGTATTCAATAACTGTATTATTGTTATTGAGGGTTGTGAGCTACCGATTCGATTATTTCTTATGCCGATGAAAGAATTTGATTTAGTGGTGGGTATGGACTGGTTGGCAAAGTATCAGGCTAGTATTATTTATAATAAGAAAATGATCAGAATTACTTTGCCAGAAAGGGGAATAGTTGTTGTCTATGGTGATCGTCAGAATCACCATACTAGTGTTTTAACTGTGATGAAAACTCAGAAAAGTATCCGGAAGAAGTGCCAAGGATGTTTGACATATGTAATTGATGGAAAAAAAAGGAAAGCAAGAATTAATCCCGATTGTTAACGAATATCCGAAAGTCTTTTCAGAGGACTTATCTGGTTTATCGCCGAATTGAGTTACTGAATTTCGAATTGATCTCATATCAGGAGATGCACTAGTAGCAAAGGCACCATACTGGTTAGCTCCATTTGAATTGAAGGAATTGGTTGCACAATTGAAAGATTTGACAAATACAGGATTCATTAGACCCAGCACTTCACCTTGGGGTGCTCCGGTCTTATTTGTCAAGAAGAAAGATGGGTCTATGCGAATATGTATAGACTATCGTGAACTGAACAAGTCGACAATCAAGAACAAATATCCTTTTCCAAGGATTGATGATTTGTTTGATAAACTGGTAGGAGCAAGTTATTTCTCCAAGATTGACTTAAGGTCGGGATATCATCAGTTAAAGGTCAGGGAGGAAGACATTGCTACAACAACTTTTTGAACTAGATACGGGCATCATGAATTCTTAGTTTTGCCTTTTGTCTTAACGAACAGAGTATGTAAGGAATATCTTGATAAATTCGTTATTGTATTTATCGATGATATTCTTATATACTTTAAGACCGAAGAAGAACACACAGAACATCTTCGTCTGATATTGGAATTGTTGAAGAAAGAAAAGTTGTACGCAAAGTTATCCAAGTGTGAGTTTTGGTTAAGGGAAGTTCAGTTTCTGGGTCATGTCATATCCGAAGCTGGGGTGAAGGTGGATCCAGTTAAAATAGAAGCAGTTGCAAAGTGGGAAGCTCCGAAAACTCCTTCTAAAGTCCGAAGCTTTTTGGGATTGGCAGGCTATTATCGTAAATTCATTCAGGATTTTTCGAAGATAGTCGTACCATTAACCAAAGTGACTCGGAAGAACGTCAAATTTTAGCGGGAAGAAGAACAACAAAAAACTTTCTAACTATTAAAGGATCATCTCTGCAGTGCACCAGTGTTGACCCTACCTGATGGATCCGAAGATTTTGTGGTATACGGTGATGCTTCAAAGTTGGGGTTGGGATGTGTTTTGATGCAGAGAGGAAAAGTAATTTCTTATGCATCGAGGCAATTAAAAGATCATGAGAAGCAGTATCCAACCCATGATATGAAATTAGCTGCAGTGGTGTTTGCTCTGAAAATTTGGAGGCATTATCTTCTGCGGACAAAGTGTCAGATTTATACTGATCACAAAATTTTGCAACATTTGTTCAGCCAGAAATAATTAAATATGCGACAGCGTCGGTGGATTGAACTTGTAAATGACTATGATTGTAAAATCCTCTATCATCCGAGAAAAGCCAACGTGGTAGCTGACGCTCTGAGCAGGATAGAAAAGAGCGGAACTATTAAAGCTGTAGCAATGAAAATGAACTTAATTCCTGATATTCGTAAAGAGATTCTAAAATGTCAGAAAGAAGCAGATAGGATCGATTAACTCAGTTTTGGTTATTAATCAAATACTCTGAATGATCTTTAAACAATAACAGTGCAGCGGAAACAATAAGAACAAACAGAGCAAATAATCAATGAAGAACACAGTTGATGAAATAAGAACAATGAGAGAGTAGCTTCAAATGATTTTCAATTGATTGAAAATGTTTACAATACGATATAGAAGCACACCGAATTACAAAGGCCTATGCTGCTATTTATACTCGTTCCTAACGGTTTTTCTGACATGACCTAGACGTACAAATTCATCTAAGCCATTCAAATAAAGCAGATTACAAACATAGTCACGTGATAAGCATGAGCAGCTAATTAACCTAAGTAAAACAGTAAAGAAGTTCTTCACAAAAGATAAAAATGCAGACCCTCTGTGAGCCATCCCAGAGGCTCTACTGGATGTGACTTGAGAGCATTTGATTCCAGAGGATCATCTTCCAGAACCTCTGTGATAGATAACAGAGGTTCTGTCATCTTTGACTTGTACGCTTTGATTACAGAGGACCAGTTTCCAGAACCTCTGTGATAGACAACAGAGGTTCTGTCACACTTCACTTGCACGATTGAACATCTTCTGTTGTTGGTCCTCTGTGGTCTTCTGTGGTGGAACCTCTTCTGTCAACACTTGTAGTATTTACTTTTTCCATACTTTTACATTAAATGAAATGAGAGCTAACAGAAGCCATGAAAGAAGAATATGTCAAAACAGAAAGATTGGGTAAAATGATTTCAACTTTGGAACCGAACGATGAAGGAATTATGTGCTTTCAAGGGCGAATCTGGGTACCGTGTTTTGGAGATATCCGGAATACTATATTAAATGAAAGTCATAAATCCCAATACTCTTTTCATCCAGGTACCAATAAGATGTACAGGGATTTGAAACATTTTTATTGGTGGCCCGGATTGACGAAGGACATAGCCAAATATGTGGAACGGTGTCTGACATGTTTACATGTTTACAAGTTAAGATTTTAACAAGAAGTGGGAATATTTGATAAAATGTATTTGAACTGATAATAATTCCATTAATTGCGATCTATTCAGTATGGAATTGTTTTGTGAAAATATTTTGATGAGGAAATAAGGGTGGCATATCAAGGAGAGGTGTACCATGAAATAAGGGTGGCATATCAAGGAGAGGTGTACCATGAGATAAGGGTGGCATATCAAGGAGAGGTGTACATTTGGATATAAGGGTGGAATTTGCATGTGTGTTATGTAATATAACTCTTACTATTATTTCCTTTAAGATTAACAAGGTCTGGAATCTTTATTTTTTTGTGATTTAAAGGTTTAGGATYAGGGTTCTTACTGGAAATCATAGTCTGGATGTTATTGAGGAAAAGATAACAGGTTTGGCCTGAAACTTTGAATAAACCTTATTTGACTTGAGAGGTTTAAGAAAAATTGGCTTGAAAAGTGAAAGGTATTGGTACTATGTCCTTACTTGTTCATATATTTGCTATATTTATGAAAAGTTGTTTTACTTAAAAGTTTTGGTGATTTTTATCATGCAATGACATAAATAGGGTAACTAACTAGACCTTTCGTTATAACCCTCGTTTTGTGATTTTAAATATGTATTGCAGGAAATGCAGAAGGTAAGGGAAAAGAGAAAATGTGATAGATTCCCTATGTGTTTATCTGTATGAAGAATGGCTAATGTTATGTATAGTTTTGATAGATGAAACTGGATTAGTGCAAGAATTGTATTTTGAATTTTTGGACCATGTATTATGTAATGGTACATTCTTGTATTAAGGAACCTATGTGATGTACAAACATGTATTTCTTGTATATGAAGTATATGTTGCATGCAATGTGAGGTATGAGGCGTTACATTTGCATAAGGGTTCTTACAATCCCAATAAAACTTGATGTGTTATCTTTGTATAGTTGTCCTTTGACTTATGTTTTGGTGCTTCAAACCCATTTTTCTTTTTTCTCCTTTGTCCTCTATTTAGCCTCATTTTGTTTACATTCCCATTAACATCTCTATGTTATTAACTTTCATTTTTCATTGTTTATTTTAATTAAATGATCATTTTATTACAATAAATGTAAATTAACTTTTTATTTTTCTTTTCTTTTGTACTAGTATAGGAACGCACGGTAGTACGAGTACTTTGATTAAAGATCTGAAGATTGTCTATATAAATATATATTAGTTGTTAACAGAATTATCCATACTAATAATTCTAAAAAGTTAAATAAATATAATTAGTGAAATTTTAATACACACACATACACACACACACACATATATATATATATATATATATATATTGAGAGCGAGAGATTTGTTTAGGAATAAAGTTGTAAAACTAAATAAAATGAGTAATAATAACGACGAGAATATTAAGAAATTTGACACAAACTCAAGAATAAAAAATACATCATATAATGATATGTCTTCTTCAAAATTTTCAACTTACATTGATGTAAAAAAATCAATTGAAAGAAGCAAAAAAGAACCAAATTGGAAAACATAAAATAAACGATGAGTTAATCTTAAGGCATTGCAGGAATCTAACATCAACTTTTCGTTTTCTTGCTTTGTTGTAAAAAAGAATTTGTAGAGCTGTTTGGATTGACAATAAATTGAACAATGAACACTTGCGCAACCAAAAGATAGCTTATAAAAGTTCTGGCATAAGAAAAAGAACTATCAAGAATATCATAAAAAAAATCAACCTGTAATATATTGTTAACACATATAAAACAAATAAATTAAAGAAAGCCCAAAAGATATTTATATTATACATAACTAACCTCATAAAGCAAAACGATTACTTAGTGGAGAGAGAAGCGTAAACCTCTTGTATGTCCAGAATTATGAACATGGACGGTTGCAATTAATGTCAACAATCATGGCTTTCTCTTATTTGCAAGAGGGAGAGAGCCAACACATGTTGCACCTTAAGAAATTAGTGAATACCTTTAAACTTTTTCAATTAATTTCGTCGTATAATTACATTATTAAAAATGTACAAAATCATATATGATTCACGTACGACTTAAGTGACCTCAAAAGTTGCAAGCTTCCATTTAATGTAAAATCACATGTGAGTTTGTACATTAACGACATTTTTCTTGTTTTCTTAAATAGTTTGCGTTCTCGTTCGAACCTTCCTCTATGTATGTATTAATTAAAAAAATATGTATTTTATATGTTTGTGGATTCTAATTTCATTTAAAAAAATATGATTGAAATTTTTTTATTGAACTACCTCTTGGTCTTATCTTAATATATTTTAAATATATATTGATATATTGAGAAATTTTGATATATATTGATTTATTTTTGATGATTTATTTTTTCAATTGTCATGTACATAGAAATTTATATACATTGATGTAAATAAAAATAAATATAAGTACATTTTAATTTCATTTATAAAAAAAAATATATATATGATAGAAACTTCTCATTGAACCACCTCTTGGTTCTTAATTTAATATGTTTTTATTATATTGATTGATTGATTGAGACATTTTAATATATTTTGATATATGTTGATTGATTTTGATGATTTTTATTTTTTCAATTGTTATATAATTAAAAATACACATGTATTGATATAAAATAAAATATATGTAGTTTTATGTATTTGTGGATTCAAATTCATTTACAAATAAATAAATAAGGTTAAGTTAAAAAAGTAGAAGATGAAAACTTTAGCAATTAATATGTTGATTGTATATTATAAATAAATAAATAAAAGAATAAAAATAAATATGATAGATAACTTTTCATTGAACAACTATTTGGTTCTTACTTCACACACCGCATGTTGCATAGTGATGGACTTGTTTTGTTAGAAAATATGTAATCAAATTAAGGTGAAACATAATTTCATAATAAATTGTAATATAAGACAGTGGGTACATTGGGGTGTTTTTGATGCAAATTTCTTTTATTGGTATTGTTTCTTGTAACTAATGAAACTAATACATTTTATATTTTTCGGTTGCAGAACAATAATTCTACTGAAATTCAATTTGTATTAAAATTGTTAGCCTCAACCTACAAGTATTGTATGATTAATATTAAGCACTATCTTAGGTGTATGCAAAAGTAATATTTTCAATTTAGCTTGTAACACTTATTTTCCAGATTTTTTAAAAATAAATTCATGTACATATAGTCATCTGAATAATTAGATGTGTAATCACAATATAAGAAGTGATATAACTAAATTTATAATACAATTAAATGATAGAAAATAAAATAAGAGTATTTTATTAATTGTTGAATGAAATATAATATCATCTAATATTGAGGAATCAAACAATGCAAGATATATAAGCAAAAACATTTGTTATATTATAAGTTTACCGATTGTTGTAAACAATAGTTAATCATGGTTGGCCAAAAACCAGAGAACTGAAATTTAAATTTGATTCATCATAGACAGAGAAATTATTATTGTCTTAGTTTTCACGACAAAAAACTTAGTTTTGTGGTATGATGTTAACGATGTATAATCACCAAAAAGAATGATGTACATGTTCCATTTTTCACCCTCAACACGCACCTTGACTTTAAAAACACAATAGTGAATGGACCAACCATACGATATGTAAAAAATCATATATCAAACTTAAAGACTTCAAATCTTTATAACCCAATAGATAAAATTATAATGCAATCAAATCACAACACGAACATACATAAAATTATCATACGACTAAACTTACGATAAAAACATACTTAAAAATATAATCCAATCAAAATCATGAAACAAACATACATAACATTCTAATACACTCTAAATTACCAAACAAACTTGCATAAAATCCTTACCTTAGATCATAATCATAAATTCCCACAACCCAAACTTGAAAATTTCAAATTTTCAAAACTTAATATATAAAAGTTAAAGAACTCAAAAGACTGCAAATCAAAAAAAGTTCAAGTAAAAATTACATAGTAAACTTGAACATTTCAAATCTTCATCTAATACATAAGAGTTATAATACAAACAAAATCACGATACAAACATAAATAAAATTATAATGTAATCAAAATCAAGAAACAAACATACATAACATTCTACTACACTCTAAATTACAAAACAAACTTGCATAAAATCCTTACTTTAGATCATAATCATAAATTCCCGCAACCCAAACTTGAAAACTTCAAATTTTCAAGACTTAATATATAAAAGATAAAGAACTCGAAAACCTGCAAATCAAAAAAAGTTCAACATAAGAAAAAATTACATAGTAAACTTGAACACTTCAAATCTTCACCCACTACAAAAATGCAGAGTATATGTGATAACTGGATCTTGGTTATCACCAAATGTAATGAATATGTGATTATCTGTTAAATGATTTCATGATAGAATGATAAATTGATATATTTGATCATGCTAGTATGTGATATTTTATGCATAAATGTGTATGCATCAATTATATGGGCATATGTGTGCATGAGGAATTGATTTATGCATGGGTATGCATGAGTTATGTTAGAATGTATGCATATATATATATATATATATATACACATATACATACATGCATGATATATGGATGCATGGTGTTGTGTAGCCGCCTTCCCTGTTTGGGAAGGGTATAAAAGAGGTTGAGGTCTTCAATCCATTGGCTTGCCATTTTTGTGAGTTTAGTGAGTGATTTAGAGAGAGAGAAAGGTTGATCGGATTGTTCAAAATTTGTCTGGATTCAATTTGGTTTCAAAAAGACATCATAAGGTGAGTGGTTAAATGTTTTCAAATTGCTTGATAAATGATAATTTCGACTGGATTATGTTAAACCGGATAAGGGTGAGCGGTTTAAGGTTTAAATCGATTAAGGCTTGAGCGGTTTAAGGTTTAAATCGATTAAGGCTTGAGCGGTTTAGGGCTAAACCGCCTAAGGCATGAACGATATGGCCTTAAGACCGGATGAGAGTTAAGCGGCTTAGTTTTAAACCGGACATGTCTTAACCGGTTTAAAGATTGAGCGATTTATGAACTTTGATTTTATGTCAAGTGTTTTTATCGGAGAAGTAGGAATACGACTATAAGAGGGCCGGTTTATTTTTCGGACCACTAGGCATAGTGTTGTCCGGATTTGATATCCAGACAAAAGTGTTGGAAATTTATTCTAAAATGTTAAATCGGACAAGTTATGTGAGGTGTTGTCCGGATTTGTTATCCGGACAAGGTTGACCGGATTACATGTTGACTTGTCAAGTAATGGTTCTTTCAAACAATAAATGGGAATTTTGACAAAATGAATTCAAATTGATAATAATTCCATTGATTGGGGTCTATTCGATATGGAATTGTTTTGTGAAATATTTTGATAAGGAAATAAGGGTGACATATCAAGGAGAGGTGTATCATGGGATAAGGGTGACATATCAAGTAGAGGTGTACCATGGGATAAGGGTGGCATCTCAAGGAGAGGTGTACATTTGGATATAAGGGTGGCATTAGTATGTGTGTATTATGTAATACTAGTGGTGTACCTGCGCGATGCAGCACGGGTAAATCACAATTCAGAATCATTAGTTTGGCCTTGAATCATGAGTTTGTGTGGTTATTTTACAAATCAACTAATATATAAAGTTGAAGGTTAATACGGTGTATTAACAAAATCGAATGAAAAAATAATTGCACACATATTAGGTTTGTATGCATTGCAGCACGCGGCTACTGTTGTAATGCTAAAATAATTAGAATGTTAGTTCTCTTTCATGAATAGTCTTTTCCAATAACACATGCTTAGAGAAAAGAATGTGTATATATTGATAGTTGTTTAGAGTTCATAACTGTTTAGAGGCCATAACCTTTCAGCTGTTTAAGACAGCTGTTCTTACAGGTGAAAGTTCATTCAATTCCTGTGATGTAGTAAACATGGCTATAAGTTGAAATTCTGTGGAAAAATACATTCCTTGTTATTTGTTGTGTAATGCTTTGAGTGTGAGATTCTAAATTAGTACTTTAAGGCTATCTTGAAAGAAATCCCAACCACATGTTGGGTATGGCTGTAGACTTGCATTCAAATAGAGATTAGAGTTTATGCTGATTGCAAGTTACTTGGTGACTAATTAGCCAATCACATCTTGGCCGAATGGTAGTTATGTTGTGTGAATGGTCAGTAAGATCACCTAGATTATTGTGTTATAAGCTTTTGGTGTTCAAGTTTTATCTTATTATGCCAAGGTTATTAACTATATGTGATTAGAGATGGCTAAAAACCGGTTCCGGGCCGGTCCCAATCGGTCCTCATTTTTCTCATAACCGGCCATAACCGGTCCCGGTCTCGGTCCCGGTCCCAACCGAAAATGATAGGACCGGTCAAGGTACTTCATAACCGGTTATGGGCCGTTGGTCCCGGTCCCGGTCCCAACCGGTCCTTGCATTAAAAAAATAAGATTTTTATTTTTATTTTTTTAATGATATATATTTTTAATACATTATAAAATTTACAATTGGGTCACTCAAATACACTTTAAAAATGTGTTTTAATATAATTAAAATTACGTTTTCTTATAAAAATACATTATAAAATTATTTAAAAATACATTTATTTATAAAATTAGTTGAATTTTCGGGCCGGGCCGGTCCATTGTCGGTCCCATAACCGGTCTCGGTCCTCCGACGGTCCCGGGCCATCTCTACATGTGATGCATTGTTAAAAATAACTGATCTTGTTGTTAAGCAGAGATTAATCTTTGTGGATCATAGCAGTATCAGAAAGAACTTTTTGGTGAATGAAGAGGAAATTTTACCACAGCTTAGTAGCTTATCAAATTTAAAATAAAAATGCAATTCCACCAACTAAAATTGAAAGTGAAGAAAGGTATTTATATTTGACAATGATCGTAGTATTCAAGGAACACAATCTACAATGCTTACCATCTTTGAGAAAAAAAAATTGTTTCTAATCAAGAAATACAATTGAGATGACATACACAAGCGAAAAGGTTTATATGATGCTTCATAACGATGATTGATTGTTTTGGAAGATAAAACAAAAAAGAACTACAATGCCTAGACCGTTGCTTATCATCCCATATACCTCATCTACTTCATCAAGCTCCTGCTCTTGAGGATCTGATGGAAACAACTAAGACCATTGGGTGCCCTCCATTTTCCCCTCTGTAGTGATTATGACTGGTTTGTGGATGACTTGACCATGACCAACGTGTTCGGTCCTATCTCCTCAAACGGTTCCATTGAGGTGAAGGGGCTTCAAATGTCTTTCTACAAGAACCACCTGTGGAACAAACAACATATGCTAATAAACAACCATTTTACAGTTGATGATTGTATCATAACCCACTTCAATTTTCCAAATAAACAACCATAAGGTTGAATAAAAATCAAAGAATACTCAGGTTCACTTGGTCGATGAGTCGATTACAGATTTACATCGACAAATGTACAACCAATAGCATATGTTGGATGAGCAATGTCAATAGTTAACAATAAAAAACTATATCACACATGCAATCATATATAGACATCATGAACATACCTTCCCTTCATTAGCATCTGAATGGCGCTGTGGGAACACCACTCTCAAATCGCTGCATAAGAAAAACTTCCTCTCTCCATGAAACCTCCAATTCCAAGTTGATTTATAACCCTCCATGGGCATCCATGAAATAAGATGAAATCAAAATCTAGGCCAACCATTAGAGTAGACCAAAGCTGAAACGAGAAATTATAAAACAACAGAAACACATAAAATTCAATAGACTCATCCATTTCATGATAGACCACTATCCAAGTATATTAAAATCCATCTTCAAGATGTAGCATATGTAAACCAACAAACAACAATTTGGCACACAGATAGGTCTTAGACATCAGCCTTAAGAAAATTTTGTCTTATAACAACATAGTAGCAAACACAAAATTAGCTAAAGAGGACCAGAGCAAAGACAAATTATGCTCACTAACCCCCATACACAACAAACAGATGATGGGCAAGAAAATAGTCCATGATTTCGATAAAAAAAATCTGATCCAAATGAGGTCTGATCAAAAGTGCACACATCCAAATCCCATAAATCGTAAATGCACAGGTCTAGGAACCTTGTACTCGTTGACGATAAATGAGTGCATTTAAGAAGGGTACGTTTTGCAATCACAAATGAAGCCTGTCAGCTTCATCAGGTTATCATGACCTACTAATTCATAACAACTATGGATAGATTTTCATGCAAAAATTAAACCTAAAAAACTATAAATCAAAAGGTGACAACAATCAAGTTTATATTTGAAAAAGACGACGACTTTGTGAAACCACAAGATGTACTAAATGTTGTTTATATGTTTCATACCAGGATTGATATTTTTTTGCTGGAAAAAACTACTTTTTGATTCAACATCTTCTCTGAACTGCAACTGGCCTAATGACTTTCTGAAGGGCATCAACACAAAAGTAAAAAAGAACAAGTTAACTTGAAAATTTAGAAGAGTGTGACCTCAAATCTTAAGCTGTAACCATTATACATAAAAACAAATTAGGCGTACCGAGAAATCAACATCTGATTTCATCCACAAAAACAGTAAAAGCATCCTTTAGTAGATCCAAAATCAAGACACAATCTGCAAAATTAAATTAGGCAAGTACAGTTAAGGGTGTAATTCTCAAGCTCAAGTTGATCTCATTACACAAAATAAAACTCGTTCTAATTAATGAGTCGAGCTTGATAACACCAATGTTTTATCAGATGAAGGATCACTGGATAGCTCAGGAGTTGAGGAATTCTACATATAAGTTCATTATATAAATCTAGTAAAATACTCAAATCTCCATTATACAAAACCATGTTAGAAACTTGATTTCATATACAATAAACCATAATTAAAAGTTGTACCAATTTAGAATAAAACTATTCTTACCAGAACCACTTATAAAACTAAATATTTTCAAGAGCTTCAAGTCTATGTCATTTTGCCTCAAACCTGATAAAAACAGTTAAAATTTGGATACAAGTGAACAAAGAAATCTTAACATTATTTGTTAAGAACTCTTCGCAAGTGCATATAAGCAATGATCATTAACTATTATACTTCAATAAGGATGCAAAGAAACATTTAAGGAAAGAACACAACTTGTTCGCAAGATGCAAAGCTAACTCATAAGCGTTCTGAATTTCCAAAACCTCCATAGTTCTTGCAGAGCATCAATCCTACAAAATCACAAGTGAATATCCAAACATCATATGTAATACTACAATCGTGCCCCCACCACCAAAAGGAAAAGTTGTGGTATCTAGGTCAAAGATGTTTGATACCACAGCTAGAAAATAAAAGATATTATCCTTTTTAATCTCCATTGAAGTACCTTGAATCAGTTGAACAACTGAAAATAAAATATATAGCAAGATACTTAAGAATATTGCCTATTCCATTTTGTCAATTGCTTGAAACTTTTCTTAACTTCATAAACTCACCATGTTATATATTTACGAGACCTTCCCCAGCACAAGCATTCCAACAGATCTACTACACAAAAATAACTCAAAGGAAACAATTTCAATACACATCAAAGACCATGAGAAAGAAGACATCGATGATTCACCTGCTATGTAATGAAAGAAGACGATGATGCCGGTAAGGCAGAGGAGAGAACAGGGACGACGAAGGAGAGCGAGGAGAGCACGGGAGAGAGAGGGACAAAGATAGATGCGCTATCAATGTGCAAAGGGTGAAATTAGGCTAGAATGTGCAAAGGTTGGAGCAATTGAAGAAAGCAAAGGCTGACTTTACCAATTTTGTTTTGGCGTACATCAGGATTCTTGACCAGAGGAAAGGAAGCTGGAAAAGGAAGAAGAACAGAGAAGAAGAGAAAAAGCAAGGTCTGATCATGGCTAATAAACTCAATGCATAAAAAGCTTGTACCACATGCTTGAAGAGTTCTAATTAAGAGTTTTTTGAAAATCCTGCATAAAATGGTTGTAACTTGTGTTTAAAGAGTTGTATTTAAGACTTTGTCTTAAATGCTTATTAATGTAGTATAGATAACTCTTACTATTATATCTCTTAAGATTACCGTGGTCTAGAATCTTTATTTCTTTGTGATTTAAAGGTTTAGGATCAGGGTTCTTATTGGAAATCATAGTCTGGAATTTATTGAAGAGGAGATAACAGGTTTGGCCTGAAACTTTGAATAAACCTTATTTGACTTGAAAGGTTTAAAAGTAGCATTATGATAATCTGGTTAGTGCAAACTTGTTTGGAGTTGACATTTTGACTTGAAAAGTGAAAGGTATTAGTACTACGTTTTACTTGTTCAAATATTGCTATATATATATATATATATATATGAAAAGTTATTTTACTTAAAAGTTTTGGGTGATTATCACCCTGCAATAACATAAATAGGGTGACTCATTAGACCTTTCGGTCTAACCCTCGTTTTGTGATTTTTAATTATGTATTGCAGGAAGTGCAGAAGGTAAAGGGAAGGGGAAAATATAATATTTTCCCTATGTGTTTAACAATATGAAGATTTGCTAGAGTTATGTATAATTTTGTAAAGAAAGCTTGATAAGTACAAGAGTGTATTTGGAGTTTTTGGACCTTGTATTTTGTAATGATAGATTCTTGTACTAGGGGACCTATACGGTGTGCAAACCTATATTTCTTGTATATGGAATATATGTTACATGCAATGTATGGTATGGGGTGTTACCACAAAGTGGTATCAGAGCCTGAGTTTAAGGGATTTAGGTATTCAACAACATGATACCTAGACTTAAACTGCTTTATTGCATGTTAAGGGTCCCAGACATAGTTAGCACAATCGGAAATAAATATGATGAATTGAAAGAACAGTGTGTAAGGTAAATTTTAAATTACATTTGGCCAGTGTAATTATGAATTTATAGGTACACACCTGAACTTGAATACTTCATTATATTTGGGAATGTGAATACGTGATTATTAACATTAAAATCTGCAGATGTCTAGCCGAACCCGGAGATCTAAAAGAACGCCTCGTCCAAAATCTGAGGAAAGAGAAAAATCACCTGTTAATCTTCCGACTAGCCCTTCCGAAAATAGAGGTCGGGGTAGACCTAGGGGAAGAGGTAGAGGAAGAAATCAGTCGCAAGGAAGGGGTCGGGCTGAAGTACATTCTGAACCTGAAGAATCCCATTCTAGGAATGTTCAGGAAAGATCGCTGCCACAACTAGAATATGTAACCAGAGATATGTTTGAAGAGAAAATGGGGAAGTTACGGGAAACTCTAACATATATCATGGGAATACCAGCTAGGGTGGAAATGGAATGAGTGGAAGTTCATCCCTCTGTACCAGTCACCCACAACAAGGAGGGAGATATCAAGATGTTTTTGGCATGAAAGCCACAAACCTTTTCTAGGGAAAGAGATCCAGTGAAAGCTATGTGTTGGATCAAGGAGATGGAATCTGTGTTCAACACCATCCGGTGTCTGAAAACAAATAAAGTTCGATTTGATTTTTCAATATTGAAATCAAATGCTCTGTTTTGGTGGGAAGTTGAATCATTGGCCAGAAGGGATGTTTTACAAACATTATCCTTGACAGAATTTGTAAATCGATTTAGAGAACAGTTTTGTCCTAAGACAGCTGTACGACAGATGGAAGAGGATTTTCTGAAGTTAGAACAAAAAAATGGAACGGTTCGAGAGTATACCGAGAAATTCATTGAATACTCTCGATTTGCCGAGCACTATGTTTCATCCGAATCTAGGAAGATAGAAAGGTATATCTGGGGTTTGAAATCCTCAATCAGAGAATTTGTAATTGCTATAAACCCCAATATCTTCTCACTTACTGTGGATGCGGCCGAAGTAACGGAACGAAATAAGAATCGACAATCAGAAGGAAAAGTTGTGAAGAAAAGAAAGTGGGAGGGGCCTTCATCAAACTTTCGAGGATCGAAAATGATGAGATATGATAATAGAACCGATCAGAAGGTCGGTGAGAGAGTCTATACAAAATGCCGACAGGTTCATCAAGATGGACCCAAAGAAATGCTACAAGTGTGGTGAAAGCTTATAGAAGGTGTTTCAATTGCAATTCTCCGGATTATATTCGACCGAACTATCCATTGTTAAGAACTCCATAGTTAACAATGGAAAGTAATGCGTTGGGTACTCGGGGAAGACTTATTGTAAGAAGAGGAGGGCAAGGAGGGGCACGGGGATGGTCCTTCCAGATGTAGTAACATGTACTTTTCTACTGAATTTTATACATACTAAAGTGTTATTTGACTCTGGTGCAAACTTTTTATTTGTATCACCATCATTTCCTCAAATTGCATGTTTGAATTTTGTGTTACTTGATGACAAATTAGTAGTTGATACTGCTAATAGTCAGGAAACTGTTACTAGTGTATTCGATAACTGCATTATTGTTATTGAAGGGTGTGAGATACCAATTCGATTATTTTCTATGCCCATGAAGGAATTTGATATAGTGGTGGGTATGGACTGGTTGGCAAAGTATCAGGCTAGTATTGTTTGCAATCAGAAAAAGATCAGAATCACTCTGCCAGACTAAGGAACAGTTGTTATTTATGGTGATCGTCAGAATCACCATACCAGTATTTTAACTGTGATGAAAGCTCAATAAAGTATTCGGAATAAGTGCCAGGGATGTTTGGCATACGTAATTGATGTGAAGAAAGAGAAAGGAAAAGAGGAATCGATTTCGATTGTTAATGAATATCCGGAAGTCTTTCCAGAGGACTTATCTGGATTATCTCCGGATCGAGTCATCGAATTTCGAATTGATCTTGTGCCAGGGGCTGCACCAGTAGCAAAGGCACTGTACTGGTTAGCTCCATCTGAATATAAAGAATTGGTTGCACAGTTGAAAGATCTGACTGATAAAGGTTTTATTAGACCTAGTACTTCGCCTTGGGGTGCTCCGGTCTTATTTGTCAAGAAGAAAGATAGGTCTATGCGAATGTGTATAGACTATCGTGAACTGAACAAGTTGACAATCAAGGAGAAAATATCCTTTGCCAAGGATTGATGATTTGTTTGATCAACTGGTAGAAGCAACTTATTTCTCCAAGATTGACTTAACGTCGGGGTATCACCAGTTAAAGATCAGGGAGGAAGACATTGTTACAACAGCTTTTCGAACTAGGTACGGGCATCATGAATTCTTAGTTATGCCTTTTGGCTTAACTAATGCGCCCCTAGCCTTTATGGATTTGATGAATAGGGTATGCAAGGAATATCTTCATAAATTCGTTATTGTATTTATCGATGATATTCTTATATATTATGTTAGCATCAAATTGATCCTAATAATTATCTCAAAAAGTTTTATTAAGCAACCGGGGCTAAGAATGGAACATCTGAAGATGCTGTTGTGCCAAAACGTCTAAGTCTGGAAGAAGACCARCCGYTGTGCTAAATCGACCAAGTATGGACGACCAGAGCCTCTGTTAAGACACCAGAACCAGAGCCTCTGGTTGTATTGACCAGAGCCTCTGGAGGTGAAGAGGACCAGAGCCTCTCTGGTTTGTCTATCCTCTGCTCTATCCTCTGGTCCTTCAAGACGACTATCTTCAAGATTCTATTCTGGATAAGGCTAATCCTATTTTGGATAAGGTTAATCCTATTCAGATTATCATGAATTACTGCCTATATAAGTAGTGTTTCAGGTAGAGAAAAAGACAAGAGAGCAAATAGAAAATTCATTTTAAACACATAGATTCAGATACATCTTATGAGAGTCGATTAGGGTTCTTGAGAGTTTGTAATTTTCAATTCAATAAAGAAASCGCCGTTGATTTCTATTTCATCTTCTTCTTCTGCAAATTTCTCTTGAATTTCCTTATTAAATTGTTCTATTGTCAGATATGGGCTTTAACATACTCTAAGACCGAAGAAGATCACGCAGAACATCTTCGTCAAATATTGGAATTGTTGAAGAGAGAAAAGTTGTATGCAAAATTATCTAAATGTGAGTTCTGGTTAAGGGAAGTTTGCTTTCTAGGCCATGTCATATCAGAGGAAGGGGTAAAGGTAGATCCACCTTAAATCAAAGCAGTTGAAAAATGGGAAGCTCTAAAAACTTCTTTTGAAGTCTGAAGCTTTTTGGGATTGGCAGGTTATTACCCTAAGTTCATCCAGGACTTTTCTAAGATAGCCGTGCCATTGGCCAAATTGACTCGGAAGAACATTAAATTCCAGTGGGAAGGAGAACAACAAAAAGCTTTCCAAGTATTAAAGGATCATCTTTGCAGTGATCCGATATTGACCCTACCTGATGGATCCGAAGATTTTATGGTATACAGTGATGCTTCAAAGTTGGGGTTGGGATGTGTTTTGATGCAGAGAGGAAAGGTAATTTCTTATGCATCGAGGCAATTGAAAGATCATGAGAAGCAATATCCAACCCATGATATGGAATTAGCTACAGTGGTGTTATTTCTGAAAATCTGGAGGCATTACCTTCTGGGGACAAAGTGTCAGATTTATACTAATCACAAAAGTTTGCAACATCTGTTCAGTCAGAAAGAATTAAATATGCGACAACGTCGATGGATTGAACTTGTAAATGACTATGATTGTGAAATCTTCTACCACACAGGAAAAGCCAACGTGGTAGCTGACGCTCTGAGCAGGAAAGAAAGGAGTGGGACTATTAGAGCTATAGCCATGAGAATAAGCTTAGTCCCTGATATCCATAAAGAGATTCTGAGATATCATAAAGAGGCTATGAAGGAAGATCTTGTTAAATCAGAAAATTTGGATAAGATGATTTCGACTCTGGAACCGAATGATGAAGGAATTATGTGCTCTCAAGGGCGAATGTGGGTACCGTGTTTTAGGGATATCTGAAATATTATACTAAATGAAAGTCATAAGTCCCGATACTCTGTTCATCCAGATACCAATAAGATGTACAGGGATTTGAAACCTTTTTATTGGTGGCCCGGATTGAAGAGTGTTGATCACAGATCTCTTAATAACATTAATAATCTAGTTAATAACAACCAAATTATAGTGATTTGATGAACAAAGTGATGAACACTCAAGAAGAAATTATGAAAAAATAAGAACAATCTTGAGCGTCAAAGATTTCACTTTATTAATAAGAAAAATGTAAAAGCGACTCTTTTTACAATAGACCTAATCACCTATTTATACTAATAAGAAGATAACTATTTAATGAGACTTTTTAGCTAATCTTCTAATAACAGATAACGATTATCTAAACTATGGATAAACTTTAGTAATTTAGATAAACTCGAAATCTAGCTGTTGACTTGTCATCTCCAACTGTCATTCATGGTATGATGGATCATCTTTATCTTTAAGTCTTCATCGCATGCTTCTGGATGAATTGCTGGATAATACACTAAGTGTAGTTGACCAGAGGTTCGATGAATATGCTCTTTCCATCGCATCCTTGGTCGTCCATTGGTCCTCTGGTTGTGCTCCAGACTTAGTCAATTCTGCCTTGATGTATTCATCGGTCTTCTGGTTCTTCATCACTTATTGTTTTTCATTACTTTTTCACTTTATGAATTATGGGGTTTAACAATCTCCCCCTAAGTAATGAAATAACAAACAAAGACTAATCTAGAAACAACCGTGAAGAACATAGACTAATCTAATAGAAAAACATCGAATTCCAAATTTTCATTGGATGATGAAATTCTTACAATACTGGAATCAAAAGACATCAAGGCAAAACAAAAAAATACAACTCATCATGAGCTACCTTGATATATTTCTCTGAAGCACAGGAGTAGTCTTCGATAGCCGATGACTGTCGATATCTCATGAATGAGAAGACTCCCTTCTTCTCTTGGCACGTGGTTTCTACCCAGTCTTTCTCTAATGACTTTCTGAAACCATTCTAGTGTAAACAAGTCCAAGTTCGGGTTGAGTTAGGACTGAGGCAGATCTTTTCTCCTGTAGGCCTTGGAAGTCTTCGTTTGGTGGAGCGCAAGATAGTCTTTCAATGCCTAGCCGAAGAGCAATTTCAAAATCACTCTTGGCTCTATGGTTCACCAGGGTTTCCATCATTTTTACCACCGCTTGGTTCGCCATTCCATACCTGATGCCGTGGTCCTGCCTTTGAGCCGTGTATGCATATAATTCAATCAAGTCATATGGATTGAGATTAATGAGGTCATTTTTGTTGAATACGCTAACTTGCCCATGTGCTCTCTCTACAGTGAACTCGATGTATCGAATGGCTCGGTTGGCAAATGTCCTTACTTTCAGATCCATGACCCTCCTAATCTGATCATTCGAGAAGACAGCCTGAGGTGCTTGTGTGGTCTGTCTAATGAATCTATGATGTAAGAGGTCCATGGACTCAGGTGATAAGATCGGAGGGTGGATGGTCAAACTTTCATCGCGGTCTTCGTACAAGTATTGATGGATGTTTTCCATCATAATTGGTTCCTTGGGTGGCAATTCAGGACGTCTCCGCATCGACTCTATGCTCTGTATAATCTCATATACCAGACTCTGAGGAGGTTGCCTTGATGATCAGGGAGTATCTGCATGAACCACGGGTGGTTGGGTTGAGGGTTGTGTATGAGTTGGTAAGGGTATGGTTTCTTCATCGGTTGAGGAACTCAACACGATGGGTTCTGGGGTTGCAGCGAAGGGAACATGTACATATTGTACATCTTCAGAGGGCAGAGCCTCTGGTTCCCTTGCTTGGGTTCCTTCGGTTGAGGGTGGTGGTTGAGTTTGTGGTGATGGTGATGGTGGTGCAGCAGATTATGTATTATGTGCAGTCGCGGCCTCTGTCTCCCCCTCATGAGGTCCAAGACCTTGATCATCGGGGTCTTGGTCTTCATGCCTTAGCCTTTTGTGTTGGCGGCTGCTGGAGCAAGAGGCTCTGCTCCTCTTCTTCTTTTTGTCCTTCCTGAAGGACGCAAGATACGCCTTCAGGGCTGCTTGTCTTTGACTAACCTCCATTGTTTGGAGGAAAGAGGTGGTGCGTTGTTGTTCATCGGCCAAGTTCTGGGAGAGAACCCTTGTTGGATGGATGGCCCGATGAACGAATTTGGCACTAATCTCATTGAAAGATGAGACTAACGCCTTGGACAGAGCCCGTAGGTCAGCTCTGGTTGCGAACTCGGTAGACGAGGATGAGGCTTGTGGTGGTATGGAGGTGTTGGTGGATGTATATGGAGGGATGGGAAGATTGGTGATGAGGTCTTTCACATCTGCAGTGAATGAGGAGAAGGCTTCATCAAATGATGGGCCTGCAGAGGGAGGTTGGGATGGAGGAGTACATTGGGGGATTTGGGCTAGGATAGTGGCGGGTAGTTGGGTGAGGGTGGTTTGGATGGAGGCCATTTGATTGGTGAGGTTGGCAAGGGTAGCGTCGATGGATGAGGTAGATTGAGGTGGGGCTTGATGAGGAATTTGGGAGATGATGGTTGTGGGTAGGGAGTTAATGGTTTGAAGGATGGTTTGAAGTTGGGAGATGATGTATGTGTGGTTCTCATCGGCCTCAGTTGCCTGGGCCGTGAGGGTGACGATGGATTGGATGCGGATTTGGTTTCGTTGGGTGGCAAGGGAGGATGTGGTGTTGTGATGTTGGGTGATGGTTTGTTGGAGCATTTGAAGGTGGGTGGTATTGGCTTAGGTTTGGGTTTCAATTTGAGAGAGGTGGTGTTGCAGAATTGCAAGGGATTGTTGGAGGTCAGAGTTATCAGTGGAGGGTTGGTTATCAACAATTCCTTGTATGATGAGTTTAAGGTCTTCCAAGGACCACATCATTGTATCGACAAAGGCTTGGAACTCGGCCTTTATGACCAGGTCTGCATGTGGGGTAACCCCTGCAGCAACAGATGCTGCAGGTTGGGCCTCTACTCCGGAGGCGCCTTCTTGGCCTTGTGAGAAGGTAGGCCTAGAAGGACTTCCATCACGTCCTTGATAGCCCTCAAGAGAGGAGCTATCTCGTGATGTTGTGACATCAGCTTCCTCTTCCTCGGCTTCAGAGGCCGGGTAAGTGAAGCGAATGTGTGTCCCCTTCGGTAGATGAAATATCGAAGGGGGATGTGCATAAAGGGAAGATCGCTCTGAACGATCTTGGGGTTCAATATCAGAAGCAACACATGCTTCTGTGTGTGTGATGAGATGTGTCGAGCCCTGAGGCGAAGGGGCTCTTATATCTTCATCACCTCTCTGTTGAGAGAGGGGTGATGGAAAATGTGGTTCCTCGGCTAATACATCTCAAGAGGCCCGAAGAATGGCCTCTGGATGGTTGGCTGGCGTTAGGAGTGGACTGGGTCGTCCTTGTTCAATACCCCTGTGGCTTTGATCGCCAGGGGTAGATGATGTGGTTACCCTTTGGGTAGTGGGGGGAGGAATTGTATGAGTAGGGCCGGGGGAGGCACGATGAGTAGCATCATCATCATCATCATCATCATCTTCATCATCCGATGAAGATGTCTCATGTGCTCCCTCGCTTGGTTCGGGGGACGGTTCTAATCGCTCAAGGGTAGCTGCCCTTGGTTTCTGGGACAACATAGAGCGTTTATAGGCCTGGCGTATCTCAGATGTCGATGGAATGACATTGAGCATAGCCCTGGAGAGTGGACGGTTGATGCTGTAACCCTCCTTCGAGAGGGTTGGGCGATGTCCATGCATCTTGTAGACGGGGGTGAAGGGCTCCTCAACTGGTAGGCCATGCTTCCTCATTGCCTCCCCAATGAAGAGGGTGAGGAAGCGAGGGAAGAGAACCACAGAGAAAGGCTTGCCAACGGCTTGGAGTTTACATTTCTTGACCACTACCGCATGAATCTCGTTGTAGATGAGGAAGGCGTAGTCAAGGTTCAGGTTGAAGAGTAGCCCATATATGATAGTCATGATGTTGATGTTCCCTTGGTCCAATGAGGCCAGTTTGCATGTGAGAGCTCTGTTAAGGATGGAGAAGAACATGTTCCACATCGGCAGGAGGAATTGGCATTTGAAGTCTGATATGTTGCGTAGGTCATGATTGTAACCTAGCATTTTCACGAAGCGGAGGATGTCGTCGGTGGTTGGTGGTTCGGCATATTGTTCAATTCCAAGTTCCCGTCGAGTGGGAATGCACAGAACCCGAGAAACCTTAGCTCACGATATTTTGAGCGAGCATGTCATATCATTAGGTGCATCCATGTCCCCCATTATTCTGTGGTTTTCTGGGTCAAACTCACACGTTTGCCAATATTACTGGACGTACTTTATGGGTACACCGGTGTCAGCAAGAGTGAGGGCGGGAAGAAGAATGCAGTTCTTGAAAAACTTGATCATAACTACAAATCGTTGTCAAATAGTGTGTTTCAGAGTTCGATAGCGTGGTTGTTTGGCTTCATGGTAGGAAGACGATAGCGTGGCTGTCGGCGCCGGTGGATTGGACTCTACTGTCATTTTTGTTCGATTCGTAGGAGGCGGAGGAGGCCATTGTTGAGGAAGTTGCAGGTTTTGTTCGTCAAAATATAATTGCAGGTTTATGGAAGCGTAAAGAAAAGATGGATGAGGAAGAAAGGTATTTATAGGCGAGAATATGGTGAGGGAGTGGGGTGGGGGGTGGGGGGTGGAAGGGAAATGGTTTCTTGATTATTAAAATACAATAATCATGAAAAGTTTTGGCGGTTTTGGGTATAGACGATTTGATTTGAAGAACATGAGCCGTCTTGATTGTGCATGCCATTAATGTTAGATGACATGTGTCAAGGCGGGGTTAGGGAGGGGGAAAGTTGAAAGGGTGTATGGGGAACAGGTTGTATGTGTTGTCAGGCGCGTGGTATGATGACGTTATGAATTATTTGAAATAAAAAGTTATTCCAAATGATATCTTGATGAGTACGTATCCCAAAAATAATTTGAAATTTAAAATCCCATCTAATTGTAAGATTAATATTAATTACGAAGTTTTGGTCTTCTAAAAACCCATGTTGTATAGTTTTTAGTCACAAAAGCTGCAATTCTGTATAATCTTGAAAATGATTTTCAATTGAGATGAGTTTTTGTATGAAAATTATTGTCCTGGGACCAGAGAAGCTCTGGTTGGTCATGACCCATTGGGTGAGGAACCAGAGGAGCTCTTGTTTAACATCGATGAAGGAGTTCATGGATGTAATGTWGGATTACATGATATAGAAGCCTTGGATAACAAACTAGAGGCTCTAGATAAGCATTGTTAATCCATTATATAGAACCAGAGGAGCTCTGGTTAAATACATATGTAGCATTTAGGTGGGCAGAGGCTCTGAATGAAAAATGCATTAAAAAAATAAGTAAAGATGAAAATGTTGCTCCCCCTCAAAATGATGCAAGAGTAAGGATTTTAAGGTTTTCAAAGCCCCTCAAACAAATAATAATGAAGAATTAGKGGTACCAGAGGCTCTGGTCTATACAACCAGAGGCTCTGGTTGTGAAGGATGATGAATGTATGAAAGGTGGCTAAGTGGAAGTGGAGAAAGGGTCTTTGAGACCAGAGGAGCTCTGGTTCCAAAGAGAACAAAGCGAGAGGCACTGGTCTTTAGAACCAGAGGCTCTGGTTGTGAAGCAAAGAAAATGGGTAATTGAAAATGGTGAAGTGTATGTGAAAGTATATGATGGATGAGCCTTTGAGACCAGAGGAGCTCTGTTTCCAAAGATTGTGAATCAATAGGCTCTGGTCTTTAGAACCAGAGGCTCTGGTTATGAAAGCAAAGGAATGAAATATGAAAGAATATGGTTAAGTCCATATGTAGGGAGAAGAGGGAAACTCTTTGGGACCAGAGGGGCTCTGGTTACAAAGAGTATGAATCCAGAGGCTTGGTTTTTAGAACCAGAGGCTCTGGTATGGTATAGAAGGGGTGTGGTTTATACCAAGTCATAGATGGGAACTTGATAGTGCTGGTTTCAACGGAATTGGAAACCAGAGGCTCTAGTCTTTGGAACCAGAGGCTCTGGGTGGGAAGGGAATACTTCGTGAATGAAAACTAAGTATATGCCTTGGACCAGAGAGGCTCTGATACCAATTGTTGATCTCAGATCTCTTAATAACACTAATAATCTAGTTAATAACAACCAAATTATAGTGATTTGATGAACAAAGTGATGAACACTCAAGAACAAATTATGAACAAATACGAACAATCTTGAGTGTCAAAGATTTCACTTTATTAATAAGAAAAATGTAAAAGCGACTCTTTTTACAATAGGCCTAATCACCTATTTATACTAATAAGAAAATAACTATCTAGTGAGACTTTTTAGCTAATATTCTAATAACAGATAACGATTATCTAAACTATGGATAAACTTTAGTAATTAAGATAAACACGAAATCTAGCTGTTCACTTGTCATCTCCAGCTGTCATTCATGGTATAATGGATCATCCTTATCTTTAAGTCTTCATCGCATGCTTCTGGATGAATTGTTGGATAATACACTAAGTGTAGTTGGCCAGAGGTTCGATGAAGATGCTCTTTTCATCGCATCCTTTGTCGTCCATCAGTCCTCTGGTTGTGCTCCAGACTTAGTCAATTCTGCCTTGATGTCTTCATCGGTCTTTTGGTTCTTCATCACTTATTGTTTTTCATTACTTTTTCACTTTATGAATTACGGGTTTAACAAAGAGGGACATAGCCATATTTGTGGAACAGTGTATGACATGCCTACAGGTTAAGATTGAACATCAAAAGTCGTATGGAAACCTTCAATCTTTGGAAATACTTGTGTTGGGACTTCCGCCTCATCGTTCCCTCGAGCTGGTAAAATCCGCGATTCTTAAACCCAACGCTCCTGTAGCAATGCAGGAGCATCCCACATCGGTGAGGCTAGGGGGATTCGTCTTCCTTATAAGGAAGGGGGGATCTTACTCCTACCAGTGATGCGTTTTAAAGCCGTGAGGGGTTGTTGCCAGGAGGGGCAGCCCAAAGCGGACAATATCATGTGGGCGGTTCCCTGGTTTTCGGTGGGGAATGTTGGGACTTCCGCCTCATCGTTCCCTCGAGCCGGTCAAATCCGTGTTTCTTAAACCCAACGCTCCTATAGCAATGCAGGAGCATCCCACATCGGTGAGGCTAGGGGATTCGTCTTCCTTATAAGGAAGGGGGATCTTACTCCTACCAGTGATGCATTTTAAATCCGTGAGGGGTTGTTGCCAGGAGGGGCAGCCCAAAGCGGACAATATCATGTGGGTGGTTCCCTAGTATCGGTCCAACAACCTGTATGGAAATGGGATCACATTACAATGGATTTCGTCATGAAATTACCTTGAACTCCAAAAGGGTATGACGCAATCTGGGTAATTGTTGATCGTCTATCTAAATCTGCGCCTTTTCTAACAATAAGAGAGAATTACTCATTAGAAAAGTTGGCTCAGGTTTAGCAACTGTTTCTGACTTGTAATAGCAAACTCACAGGTCTTAACAGGTCTTAACAGGTTGCAAACAGGTCAGCTTGTTATTTGAAACAACAAGAAGACACATCATTTGGTTTCTGTTGGTGGTTCTGTTGGTGTGGAAAATGCAGTCAACAGCGGAGAAGAAAGCAGCAGTAGCAGTTGTGTAAATGGTCTGAAATAGCAGCTCAGATTACAGACTGTTGATACTTCAACAGTTCAAAGGGTGTTGTGTTTGGACTTCATTTGTTATCGCAGAAGTGACTGATACGAGGGTGTTGCCCAATTTAGAGCTGTGAGAAGTGGATCCATACGAGAACCATACAAGTGAATTTTTGGATAGACTTTCGAGAGCAGATAGATCATTTTTTTAAAGTGTAATATCTGTATTGTAAAGAGTTGATTTTGTTTGTTTTGGACTTAGACTCAAGTTTTTGGACTTGGATTATTGTTTTGGACTGTTTTTGGTTTCTTAGTTTGTTTGTGTTTAGATTTTCTTTTGGATCATTGTATATTTGTTTTTGTGTGTGTTCTTTCTATTCTTTTTGAGCTTAACTGTTCATATTTCTTTTATCTGATTTCACTGCATAGATCCTTAACTGATCAATTTGTTTCTAATGGCAGATATCATAAAGGAGTTGAGAGCTAAGATTGCTGAGCTGGAAAAGAACATCGAGAGTTATAAGGAGAAAGAGTTCATGAATAATGAAGTTGTT
>NW_020200913.1:86951-88251 GCF_001531365.2 Cynara cardunculus var. scolymus
TTGTTCTCCAAGTAGAGTAAATGAATTACTTCAATCTTTTACTTCTTTTAGACCATACCATTTCATGCATTTTGTGTTATCTTTTGTATCTAAAAGTGTTGAAAATAAAATATCTTATAGAAATAAATGGTTTGGAAGTTACAACATACCCCAACCCAATTCTAACAAAATAGGACCCAAGTTCCTTTGGGTACCAAAATCTACTTGATTTGGTTTTGCAGATGTGTCAAATTTATGCTGATCAGAATATCATTTCAATGATACACCGATGCAGGGGGAGTTGTGGTTTATTTCAAACTAAGGTTTCTAAACACCCAGTTTAGGACCCAAGCTTAACAATAAAGGCTTCTGAACACTTCAGTTCAGAACCCGTGCTTTACCGAGTGTGGTTTCTAAACACCCAGTTTAGAACCCGTGCTTAAAATGTTTTCTTTTTAATTTTGAGCTTAAATGTTTCATTACTTAAAGCTGTTTTCTAGGGGGAGACTCTAGAATTCTTCAATAAGTGTTTTTGAAAATTGATTTTTTTTTATAACGAGTATATTTTCTGAACAGGTATTTCCTGAGATTTTACTTGCGTAACTTCTCATCGTACATAATTCCAATACCTGTTTCAGCTATTCTCCAAACTGTTATTATCACGTCTCTCATACAAAAATCATTTTCGGTGATAATACACTTGTTTGTATTCAATTTTGTTTTCTGATATTGTTTTTCTTTGACTGATACACATTCATTCATTTTTTTTAATATCAGAATCTGTAAACTTGTTCTTACAAATCTTCATTCATTTCTCTCGTACATATCAAATAATCGAATCGTTGTCGCTTCATTCTTTATTGATCGTGCTTAAAGCCAAATTATTTGATCAACTTTTATCTGATCATTGTGCTTTAATGAAATAAGATTTTTGATCATTCATTGTGATCATATGTGCATAATGCAATATTTTAGGAGGGACTGAGTGCTTATCAGAAATACCTCTATGGAATGTCAAAACCGACAGACCTACCCAAAAGGACAACCACACAATCTATTAAATACAAAAGGGTTTGTGTGCCGAGACTAAAATGAAAAGAGAGGGGTAGTTGTTGTGAGCTAAAAGAATTGATGAGAGTTGTATCAGGATTAAAAGAATACGAAAATCCTGTTCCAAACATACATAATTCGGGCATACCACACAATCTATTAGTTCTCAATTCTTTGGAGACTAATATTGAAAAAGGCAAAGCCCAGACCAATTATTGTCACAACCCCACCACCTACTCATTTATCTCTCAACAGATAAATGTTTAAATAA
>NW_020200913.1:88881-98191 GCF_001531365.2 Cynara cardunculus var. scolymus
TGCTACAACGACTGAGAGATATTGAATGTGAAGATCATTTTCACAATAGTTTACTGAAGACTTGTTTTCTGAAGATCCTTTGAAGATCACATCTTGTACAGTGTTTCTGAAGATTGTTTTTAATCTACATTGTCAAAAGAGAAGATCACCGAGATTCTACATTCGAGGGGGAGAATGCTAGAAGATCTTTCTCAACAATTGATTGCTTGAAGATTACAAGTTGAAGATTTCTTTTGAAAAAAGACATTTTTGTGCATAATGTTTCAAAGTTCAAACAAGGACTCAAAGTGCAGAATTTTCTTTCAAGTCTGAATACAAAGGGGGAGAATGTTAGGACTGAGAAATCAGTATTAATTGTATTCGTCTTGAAGGTTTATAAATCGTCTATATTTGTAAAAGTCAGCGTGTTTGACTTTTCTTATAGAAGTTTGACTTTGACTTGTCTTTGTTAGGTTGACCATATAAATAGTGGTTAATCTTTATAATTAGGTGAAAGAGGAGTTCATTTGTAATAATATTCATTAGCATAATAGAGGTTGACCAGTTGACTTTCTCTCTCATCTTCATATGAATGTTCTTAATTTCCATATCTAGATCTGCCATGTCTATGCAAGAAAACGAAGATTGATCAGTGATATTGTGGACTAACAATATTAAAGAAATTGTAACCAGACACGGTGTTCCATTATCTATTATCTCTGATAGAGATAGTCGGTTTACTTCAAAGTTCTTGGAAAGTTTGCAAAAAACTTTGGGGTCTGAAATCCGACTAAGCACAACCTATCATCCGCAAACTGACGGACAGAGTGAAAGAACTATCCAGACTCTTGAGGACACGTTGAGAAGTTGTATCATTGACTTCGAAGGATTGTGGGAAGATCACTTGCCATTAATAGAGTTTGCATATAATAATAGTTATCATTCCAGCATCCAAGTGGCACCATATGAAGTGTTGTATGGACGTAAATGTCGAACATCGTTGTGTTGGAATGAGGTAGGTGAAAGATAGTTGACGGGTCTAGAGATTGTTCAAGAGACTTCTGAAAACATTGAACCGATCTGTGAAAGAATTAAAACAGCACAAGACCGCCAGAAAAGTTATGCTGATAATCGTCGAAAGCCGATTGAATTCTGTGTAGGTGATTTTGTGATGTTGAAAGTTTCTCTGTGGAAGGGTGTTATCATTTCGGAAAGAAAGGTAAGCTCAGTCTGAGGTATGTTGGACCATTCAGAATATGTAAGCGAGTTGGGCCAGTGGCGTATCAGTTAGAGCTACCAGAATAACTAAGTCTGATTCACAACACTTTCCATGTATCGAATCTGCAGAAATGTTTAGCTATTCCGAGTCTAGCTGTACCGTTACGAGAAATAAAACTGGACAGTAAGCTAAACTTTATGGAAACACCAGAAGCTATAATTAACCGAAAGATCAGGATGTTGAGAAACAAAGAGATCAGTCTGGTTAAGGTTTAGTGGATGTTTCACAAAGGACCAGAAGCGACTTGGGAATTAGAGTCGAAAATGACATCAGAATACCCGTGGCTTTTAGATCAAAGGAATTTGGGGACAGAATTCTTTTAAGGGGTGGATAATGTGATAACTGGATCTTGGTTATCACCTGAGGTAATGAATACGTGATTATATGTTAAATGATTTAGTGATAGCATGATAAATTGATATATTTGATCATGCTAGTATGTGAAATTTTATGCATAAATGTGTATGCATCAATTATATGGGCATATGTGTGCATGAGGAATTGATTTATGCATGGGTATGCATGAGTTATGTTAGAATGTATGCATATATATATATATATATATATATATATATACATACATGCATGATATATGGATGCATGGTGTTGTGTAGACGCCTTCCCTGTTTGGGAAGGGTATAAAAGAGGTTGAGGTCTTCAATCCATTGGCTTGCCATTTCTGTGAGTTTAGTGAGCGATTTAGAGAGAGAGAAAGGTTGATCGGATTGTTCAAAATTTGTCTAGATTCAATTTGGTTTCAAAAAGACTTCATAAGGTGAGTGGTTAAATGCTTTCAAATTTCGTGATAAATGATAATTTCGACTGGATTATGTTAAACCGGATAAGGGTGAGCGGTTTAAACTTTAAATCGATTAAGGCTTAAGAGGTTTAAAGTTTAAATCGATTAAGGCTTGAGCGGTTTAGGGCTAAACCGCCTAAGGCATGAACGATGTGGCCTTAAGACCGGATGAGAGTTAAGCGGCTTAGTTTTAAACCAGACATGTCTTAACTGGTTTAAAGATTGAGTGATTTATGAACTTTGATTTTATGTCAAGTGTTTTAATCGGAGAAGTAGGAATACGACTATGAGAGGGCCGGTTTATTTTTCGGACCATTATGCATAGTGTCGTCTAGATTTGATATCCGGACAAAAGTGTTGGAAATTTATTCTAAAATGTTAAATCGGACAAGTTATGTGAGAACAAATCCGGACAAGGTTGACCGGATTACATGTTGACTTGTCAAGTGATGGTTCTTTCAAACAATAAATGGGAATTTTGACAAAATGAATTCAAATTGATAATAATTTCATTGACTACGGTCTATTCGATATGGAATTGTTTTGTGAAATATTTTGATGAGAAATAAGGGTGGCATATCAAGGAGAGGTGTATCATGGGATAAGGGTGGCATATCAAGGAGAGGTGTACCATAGGATAAGGGTGGCATATCAAGGAGAGGTGTACATTTGGTTATAAGGGTGACATTTGTATGTGTGTATTATGTAATATAACTCTTACTATTATATCTCTTAAGATTACCGTGGTCTAGAATCTTTATTTCTTTGTGATTTAAAGGTTTAGGATCATGGTTCTTATTGGAAATCATAGTCTGGATGTTATTGAAGAGAAGATAGCAGGTTTGGCCTGAAACTTTGAATAAAACTAATTTGACTTGAAAGGTTTATAAGTCGCATTATGATAATCTGGTTAGTGCAAACATGTTTGGAGTTGACATATTGTTTGTAAGCAGAAAATTTGATTTGAAAAGTGAAAGCTATTAGTACTACGCTTTACTTGTTAATAATCTGCTATATATATATATGAAAAGTTCTTTTACTTAAAAGTTTTGGGTGATTATCACCCTGCAATGACATAAATAGGGTGACTCACTAGACCTTTCGGTCTAACTCTCGTTTTGTGATTTTTAATTATGTATTGTAGGAAATGCAGAAGGTAAAGGGAATGGAAAAATATAATATTTTCCCTATGTGTTTAACAGCATGAAGATTTGCTAGAGTTATGTATAATTTTTGTAAATAAAGCTTGATTAGTACAAGAGTGTATTTGGAGTTTTTGGACCTTGTATTTTGTAATGATAGATTTTTGTACTAGGGGACCTATGCGGTGTGCAAACCTGTATTTCTTGTATATGGAATATATGTTACATGCAATGTGTGGTATGGGGTGTTACAGTATCAGCTTGGAAAAATTCTCTCGCAAATCCGTCGCTGATCCGTCGCTGATACTCCGTCGGTCAAATGCTCGTAGGTAATGCTATCAACGACGGATCAATGACGGATCAGCGACGGATTTGCGAGGGATACTTTCAGCGACGGATCAGCGACGGATCCTTCAGCAACGAATCTGCGACGGATCCTTCAGCGACAGATCAGCAAGCGATCCTTTAGCAGCGGATCAGCGAGGGAATTTTCAAGGACTTTCAACGACGAATTTTCCTATTTTTCCTATTTTCTCATTTTTATGTGTTATATGTACATATTTTTATATGTTGGTGTCGTATGTATTGTAACACCCCAAATCCGTATATTGCATATATAACACATAATTCATTCATAGAATACATGTTAATCCCACAAAGGTCCATAATACAAGAGTCTATAATGCAATTACACAACTCAAAAATTCCAAAAGTACATGCTCTTGTATCTTGACATTTATACTTTCAAAACATGGCTAATAAAGATCTTCATACAGCTAAACATATAGAGAATAATTTACATAATGCTCTTTCCCTTATCATCATTACCTACACACATATATTTGAAAACACAAAATGAGGGTTAGACATGAATGTCTAGTGAGATTCCCTTTTTATGTAATGCAGGGTGTAGATCATTAAAACATTTATTTAAATATACCATTAAAATCAGAAGATAAAATCACATTCTGTCCATCGGGCCTCTGGTTCCAAATACCATGCATAGAAATATTTTACTAAACAGGACCAGAGCCCCTCTGGTCCCTCTGCCAGAGCCTCTGGTTGTACTAACCTGAGCCTCTGGTTGTACTAACTAGGCCTCTTGCTCAAGTAATTCTTCATAATATTTCTTGACTTTGACTTTGTAAATAAGGAAATAGTCTTTCCATAACTAAAAATGATTAAAAGATAGTTCGTGTTCGACCAGAGCCTCTGGTTGTACTAACTAGAGCTTCTAGTTCAAAGGACATGACCAACCAGAGCTTCAGGTCCAACCCGCGTAGGCCAACCAGAGCCCCTCTGGTCTTGTCTTTTGTAAGAAAACTTTCTAAGTACAAAATCATTTTCTTAAAAAAAGCTTCTTTAAAATATAATTTTGAGACAGAAGCTCTTATTGATAGATACAGAGACTCTGGTCCAATTAGTACATTAAGTAAGAACATGCATATTTCTCAAATCAAATAACCAGAACCCTCGGGTTCTATAGTGAGGAGCAACAAGAGCTCCTCTGGTTCCTCATGAAAATGAACATTCTGTTCCAAATGCTTTTAACCAAAATTAATGACCATAGGCCATATTTTCATGTAACCATAACATCAATACTATTATTTCTAATAAGAACAACATCTTTAAATTCTCAAATCACCAAGAAGTGAGAACTCCAATCTGTTGTAATCTTAAAGATATAATAGCAATAGTTATACCATGCACACACAACGACCATCCTTATTACATCCACAGTTCCCCTTAATAGAAATAGCTATATCCATCACACACACAACGACCATCCTTATTTCCCCTTAAATTCATATGAACTATTTCATCCATAGACAGGCTGCAGTCATTTCTGTCAAAGTGAACCTCGTTCATAGTTTTAAATAATCATGGTCTTAAAATAGGTTTGTATTCAAAACCCTTTTTAAGCCTCAAGAATCATTTGTTATGTAAATGATTTCTCAAATCATCTAATCCTCTTTAAGTCCTCAAAACAGGGTATGATTCCCAAAAACTGTTTTTAAAGAACAGTTTCTGCTTTAATCTCTCCAAAACAGATTCCAATTTCAGAATTGATATGCACTAAGTATTTAGTACTTAAAGCACCTTTTTATTCTCTTTTAGATTGGTTATTTTCCATTTATATCCCAACTTTGAGTCATTTTATCTATTTACTCTTATTTTTATGCTAAAGTGAATGTTGAACCTGTTTTGGTGGATTTTGGTCTAAATTGAGCTTATTTTGGACAGATTGAAGCTGGTTGATGATGCGGGAATGTGGCAGCATGACCTGATGATGGAGAAAGAGATGGATGAGACTTGGAGTTGACCGACAAGACCATGGAATGACTTTTGAAAGGCTTCTAAAGTTGGACAGCTATGTTATGTTCAGATTAGCTGGAACTTGTTAAGACTAATTTAGTTGCTTTTTAAATATTAGTTTACTTTATTGTACTTTCTAGTTGCTTTAGAACTAAAAGTGTGTGAATTGTCTATTTTGCCCCCATCTAATCTCTAGTATAAATAGAGATGTTAGGGGATGTTGAAGACACACCTTACCACACTTCACTCCATATTCTCTACTTTTCTCTCAAGTAGGTTACCATACCACTTGGAGAACAAGTCTCTAAATATTATTAATCTTTTGGCTAGTTTCGAGTTCTCTTTAATCGCTTTATTTATTTTCTCGTTCTTAATATTCCGTCATTTATTTATTTACGCTTACTTGCATTTTATTTACGTCATCTATTTATTACGCTTTCCGCATCCGTACTTGCTTTTTGCATTTATTTTATGTCTTCATTTATCGCAATTTATTTTTCTTGACATTTATTTTTCGTCATGAGTAGCTAATTTTATTTGCTATGGTGTATGACGAAAAGGGTGAGTTTGTAAATCAAATATGGTTGACCCTTTCATGTAACAACAATGTTTTACTTTTTCATTTCAAGTTTTATAAAACCAATGACACTTCTTGACGAGTTGATCACTGAAAAGTGTTAAAGTGTCATTAACTCTAAGCTGAGCCATGGATTGCACGTCAATTTGGATGATATGGAAAGTAGACTTGAGAGAGTTGCTAACAAAGAGATTTGTTATTCGTATTTTCTAAATTATTAATTCTCAACAGGATGATCACTTTACAGTGTTAAAGTGGAATGGACTCAGATATGAGCCATTCAGAACACGTCAACTTGAATGATATGAGAATCCACTCGAGAGAGCGATATTTAACAAAAAGATTTGTTTATCCATATATTTTCAAGACACCATTTGTCACTTTCACTGGTCTGACTAGCTCATAGAGATATGGGCTGAAAACTATAATAGCAGTGCATTGGTGAAGTCCGAGAGGAATACCTTCAAAATAATTGATGAAAATAGTTGTTACTGATTGCATGCTGTAGCAATTTGTCAACATGGTTTCATGCTGTAGCATTTTGACTGCATTGGTCTACTGGAATTAGTATTTACATCTCACCCGAAAAGTCATACACCCTAGCTTGCTTTTATTATATGTTATCTTCTGTTAATTTTTAGTTGTGTTAACTCAGTTCAAATCAAAGTCTTCAAATTTGCCTTCTGAAATCATTTCCTTAACTTTACTTTCTTCTAAACTTTTACTACGATCCCTGTGGACGATAACCGGTACTTGTACCACTTTTATTACTTGAAAGACGATATTGGGACTATTTGCATACTTGCTTTTGGTCCTGATTGTAGTTTGTGGTGTCATAGCACGTATCCACGATCAAGTTTTTAGCGTCGCTACCGAGGATTTGTTGGTTAAAAGTTTTCTTTTGAGTGAAGTAAAAAAATTGATTTTTCTCGTCCCGTTTTTAATCTTTTTGAAAGTAGTGTATGTCACGGAGACATCGTGGGAAATTTTTTGAAGTGGATCTCGATATTGAGGGAACGTTTCACCAAAGAAGGAGGGCTCAAAGAGAATTTTTTGCTCTACTCCCTCCCAACATGGAGTTACCTCCCCCAATCATACCTGTGATTCCACATTTAGAAAATCAACCGCCTGCCTTTGGGACAATACCACCTTTTCCTAATTTTTCGCAAGAACACCCACATCATGATAATAATTTGGGCAATGAGGACACATAATCGGAAAATAATGAACAACCAAGAGAGCAAACTCCGAACATCATTAATTTAGCAAATTTCAAAAATGGACGAATCATGGACTATGTCATCCCTGATTTTTAACAACTAAATTCTGGGATAGTTAGGCCACATATGACTGCTCTCCATTTCGAACTAAAACCGATTATGTTTCACATGTTGCAAACAAACGGGCAGTTTGTAGGATTACCTTCGGAGGACCCACACTCACATTTGAAATCATTTACGGAAATAACTGATGCTTTCTTGATCCCAGGAGTGTCTAATGACGCTCTAAGACTCACTTTATTTCCATTTTCTATGAGGGATCGGGCAAAGACATGGTTTAATTCATTACCGCTGGGGTCTGTGCCTTCATGGAGTAATATGGTGGAAATTTTTTTTGCAAAAATATTTCCTACCAAACAGAAACGCTAAGTCCAGGAACGAAATTTGCCTTCTTAAACAAATGGACGATGAAGTTGTTCCTGAAGCTTGGGAAAGGTTCAAACTTAAGGATATGCCCTCACCATGGCATCCCGTACTATATTCAACTTGAGACGTTTTACAATGGGTTAAATCCCATGGCAAAACAAATGCTCGATGCGACTGCGGGCTAAGCCTTCACAGCCATGACCTATAATGCATGATATGAGATCCTAGAGAAAATTTCTGCTAATAATGGACATTGGGCTGATCCACGTGCTCAATCACAAAATAAGACAGCAGAAATACATGATGTAGATGAATATACTGCATTAACAGCACAACTCTCTTCTATGGCTAATATGCTTAAAATCTAACTTCTGGCCAAGGAGTGCAGGCAGCTATTACATCACCTATTCTAGCAGTCCTCTCAATGTAATGTGTCTGTTATGGAAGGGAACACTCTTATGAACTGTATCCACATAATGCTGAATCTGTGAATTATGTTCATAATAGATCGAATCCCTACACTAACACATACAATGCCAGTTGGAGACAGCACCCAATTTTTTCATGGAATAGTCCAAGTTTGAATCCCCTAGTGTAATATTCTGGTTATTATTTCAGGTTTATATATATATATATATATATATATATTACATACACATATACGTGTATGATATATATGTAAGTTATGTATGTGAGTATGAGTAATATTTTTGTTTTAAAATGAAAAGAGAAGGGCGGTTAGTGAACCGCCCACATTATTGAGTATTTATATAGAATTTGATTTGGATGAGAAGGATTCTCATTCTATTTTTTGGAAAGTTTCTCTGAAAAATTTTAGACTGCACAGGAAGAAGAAGAAGAAGTTTTAAAGCTTTGATTCACAACTTCTAAAAGGTTAGTGTATTAAGAGCTTAAGATATGAATTACTTACATATAGTTTGATAAGCATTTGGAATTGATTATTATGAGTTTGGATGCATTTTATGATGATTCATGAGTAAATCGTACAAGTGTTATCCGGATTGAAATCCGGATAACTAAACCGCCCATGCTTTGTCCGGTGTATCATCAAAACCGGCCAAGAGGTAAACGGATATCATCTAAACCGGCCATGTGGTGATCGGTTTATTTCTAAACCGATCAAGTGTTGTGCGGTGTGTTGATCGGATTATTTTAAACCGGTCAATGGTTGGATTATGTGTTGTCCGGTTTAATCTAAACCGGATGACAAGGAAAATGAAGTGTTGTCCGGATTTGTAATCCGGACAAGGATGTTAATATATTTTCAAAGTGTTTTGACCGGACTTCTAATCCGGACAGGTTTGACCGGACTTCAAGTCCGGATGAAAAGAGAATGTTTTTATGGAAATGTTTTTGAGATATAATGGCAGTGCAACTGCGAGTAAGATGGCGGTGTAACCGCGAGAGTAATATAATGGCAGTGCAACTGCGAGTGAGATTAATATAATGGCAGTGCAACTGCGAGTGAGATGGCGGTGTAACCGCGAGAGTGATATAATGGCAGTGTAACTGCGAGTGAGATGGCGGTGTAACCGCGGGAGTGATATTATG
>NW_020200913.1:98511-100182 GCF_001531365.2 Cynara cardunculus var. scolymus
TTAGAGATACATTTTGATAGTCTATGTTTTGTAATAATACTATTTTAGTATTATGAGTATGATGATGTGAATTATATGTATTTGGTATATGAGGGTTGTTACAGTTGGTATCAGAGCCTTAGTTTAAGGGATCTGGGTATTTGCGAAATACTTAGACTTGAACTAGTGGTGTGGAAAGTTAAGATAATAGGTTTCACTGGGTCTATGAACATGGGAATATGTTATAGCTGAAACTATTATGAGAAAGGTAGATTATATATGATTGATATAATCTGAGTTATGAGTACATATGAGGATAAGTGTGCTATTATGTTATGATGTTATGATTATGAGATTAATCATGTGTGTTTAAATGTGACAGAAAAGATTACGTACTGAGAAATGGCAGATAATCCCAATCAATCGGAAAGGACCTCTGCTGGCTATGGAAGAGGTCGGGGAAGAAGGAATGTTACGCAAGAAGAGAATCTAGAAAATGTAATAGAAACACGAAGTCGTAGTAGAGGATGAGGAAGAGGTCGAGGTATTAGACAAGAAACTCGTGGGGAACAGGAATTTTTGGCTCAAGAAAGTTCAATGTCTGGCCGAGGTCGAGGAAGAGCTAGGGGTGGACATAATGTTTCTGACCCTGAATATATTACTCAAGATATGTTGGCAGCTGAGCTGGGAAAATTTCAGGAAAGTTTGGTAAATTTGTTGAAACATACAAACCAAACTGATCCAAATGTGGAAAGAAATTCTGAGCAAGAAGAAGTTGGAGCTAGTACACTGGTAACTGGTACATCTGTACCTATTACTGCATCCTCAGAACAAAAGGGAGAAGATATCAAGATGTTCCTTGCTTGTAAACCTCCTAAATTTTCTTGTGAGCGTGATCCTGTTAAAGCTATGTGTTGGCTTAAGGAGATAGAGCTGAGTCTGCAAATCAGTAAAAGTGCAGAAGAAGACAAAGTTATGTTTGTTGTATCTCGTTTGAGATCAAGTGCTTTGTACTGGTGGGAAGTTTTGTCTAGTTCAGACCCAAATATTCTGAAAACTATGGTTTGGGAAGAATTTGTGGTAAAATTTAAGATGCAGTATTGTCCTGAAGCTGCAGTTCGAAAGTTGGAAGATGATTTCCTTCGTCTTGAACAAGGAAACATGTCGGTCCGCCAGTATACAGAAGTTTTCATGGAACAATCTAGGTTTGCTGAATCCTATATTATTTCTGAAAACAGCAGGGTGAGAAAGTATATTTGGGGATTGGAGTCGAATCTTCGGAAATATGTAATATCCAGAAATCTGACAACATTTCAGGCGGTAGTTGATGCTGCTGAAATACTGGAACAAGATATTAACCGACAACCGCAAGAAAGGGTTGGAGAGAAAAGAAAGGGGGAAGTTACTGTTACTGATGTCCGTAGACCAAGGTTTATGGAAAATGTGAACCGACCACTCTCAAGGTTTAATGATAAGGCTTGTAACCGATGTCATAAAATACATCAGGGAAATTGTAATACAGAATCTCGAGTATGTTTTTAATGTCAGGAACCTGGACATATAGCTCGAGATTGTCGAATGATGCGAAGATGTTATGTAACACCCCCATACTCCACATTTGCATAAAACACATATTTCATTACATAGAAACATGAATTACATCAAAAGGTCCCACTAGTACAAGGATTGCTA
>NW_020200914.1:0-2367 GCF_001531365.2 Cynara cardunculus var. scolymus
AGCTTTACGAGTTGAGTTATTACCCAGTATTCAAGATGAGTTACAAGAATTTCAACATGAGGCAATGAAAGAGGATAAGATCAAATATGAAAGATTGGGTGGATCAATATCTGATTTGGTGAAGGATGACAAAGAATTTCGGAAGTTCCAGAACAGAATTTGGGTACCATGTTATGGTTATCTTAGAAAGCATATTTTGAATGAAGCTCACCAGTCACGTTTTGCGATACATCCAGGAACAAATAAAATGTATCGGGATTTGAGACAACATTATTGGTGGCCAGGTATGAAGAAAGATATTGCTAAACATGTTGAACAGTGTTTGACTTGTCTTCAAATAAAGATTGAACATCAGCGTCCTTATGGTAAATTACAATCTTTAGAAATTCTGGTTTGGAAATAGGACCATATTACTATGGATTTCATAACCAAATTACCGAAAACATCGAAGGGGTATGATGCAATATGGGTGATAGTAGATCGGTTATCTAAATCTGCACACTTCTTACCTATGAAAGAGTCATATTCGATGGAAAGATTGGCAAAGTTGTATCTTGATGAGATAGTAAAACGACATGGTGTTCTGTTATTAATTGTTTCTGATAGAGATAGTCGTTTCACATCTATGTTTTGGAAGAGTTTTCAGAGGGAAATGGGTTCACAAATTAAGCTAAGTACAACTTATCATCCTCAAACTGATGGACAGAGTGAACGAACTATCCAAACTTCAGAAGATATGTTGAGATCTTGTGTCATTGATTTCGGAGGGTCATGGGATAGTCATTTGGCTTTGATTGAATTTGCATTCAACAATAGCTATCATTCGAGTATTCAGGCAGCACTTTTGAGGTTTTGTATGGACGAAAATGTCGAACTCCTTTGTGCTGGAATGAAATCGGTGAAAGACAGTTAGCTGGGCCTGAGTTAGTTCAGCAAACTGCAGATAAAATTGAGGTAGTACGGGAACGAATGAAAGCGGCACAAGATAGACAAAGAAGTTATGCAGATAAACGTCGGAAGCCGATTGAGTTTCAAATAGGTGAAAAAGTAATGCTGAAAGTATCACCTTGGAAAGGAATAGTACGTTTTGGTAAGGAAGGAAAGTTAAGTCCAAGATATGTTGGACCATTTCCTATTATTGGGAAAGTTGGAGAAGTGGCTTATAGGTTAGAACTTCCTTTAGAATTAATTGGAATACATGACACGTTTCATGTGTCAAATTTGAGGAAGTGTCTAATAAGTCCAGATGTGGCAGTACCATTACCTGAGATTAAGGTAGATGAAAAGTTATGTTTTGAAGAAACCCCTCAGCAAATTACTGATTATAAGGTGAAAAAGTTACGAAACAAAGAGATTGGGTTAGTAAAGGTTCAGTGGCGTTATCATAAAGGATCAGATGCCGCCTGGGAACCAGAGTCGGAAATGAGGATGAAATATCCCTGTCTTTTTGCTTAAGTGAATTCCTGGACGGAATCCTTTAAAGGAGGGAATATTGTAATAGTCTGTATTTTTATTCAGGTTTGTATATATATGGTATGAGATGTGTGTGCATGGAGTTAAAATTTTATTTAAATATAAATGAGGGGAGGTCGGCTTGAGGAGCCGCCATCCTCTCCTCTTCTTGTAATATGTATATATAGTTTTGTGAAGGAAAAAGGTACACACACACATYCCATTTTTAGAAATTMTCTCTCTGAGGAATTAAGAGGATTGCAAGAAGAAGAAGAGGTTTCAAAAAGCTTTGATTCTCAACTTCTAAAAGGTGAGTGTTTTAGAGCTTTGGATATGAATTGCTTATATACAATATGAAAAGCATTTGGAACTGGTTATATTGAATTCTATAGCATTTTTTATGACAGTTCTTGATTATACCGTGCAAGGGTTGTCTGGATTGTAACCCAGATAACTAAATCGGCCAAGAGGTGACCGGTGTATCATCTAAACCGGCCAAGAAGTGACCGGATATCATCTAAACCGGCCATGTGGTGATCGATTTATTTCTAAACCGCTTGTGTCAAAAGGTTTAAGTCTATAAACCGGCTAAGGAGTGACCAGTATACTCTAAACCGGTCAAAAGGTTAAATGATGTGTTGTCCGGTATACTCTAAACCGGACAAAGGGTGAACGGTGTATCGTCCGGTTTACTCTAAACCGGACAACGTTATAATTGAAGTATTGTCCGGACTTCTAATCCGGACAAAGGAGTTGGTTTATTTTCAAAGTATTTTGACCGAACTTCTAAACCGGACGGGTTTGACCGGACTTCTAATCCGGATGAAAAGAGAATGTTTTGGAAATGTTTTTGAAATATAATGGCAGTGTAACTGCGTGTGAGATGGCGGTGTAACCGCGAGAGTGATATAATGG
>NW_020200914.1:2637-7434 GCF_001531365.2 Cynara cardunculus var. scolymus
ATATAATGGCAGTGTAACTGCGAGTGAGATGGCGGTGTAACCGCGAGAGTGATAAGATGGCAGTGTAACCGCGAGAGTGATGAGATGGCGGTGTAACCGTGGGAAACATAAATACATTTATGTTTCAGAACAGGTTTGATTCTAAACTGATTGTTTGGAATGTTTATTGTTGTATGAGATTATACACTCACTAGACCTTATGGTCTAACGCTCATATGTTGGACTAACCTGTTTTGCAGGTCAGCGTACTCTGAACGATAAAGGGAAGGGAGAAGTCTGAATGATGATATTAGTTTATGTGCATATGTATTAAAGATACATTTTGATAGTTCATGTTTTGTAATAATACTATTTTGAGTATTATGAGTATAATGATGTGAATTATATGTAATGGGAATATGAGGGTTGTTACAGTCTAGCTAATAGATAGGGTTTATCTTTCTCATGGATAAACATTAATAATAAGATAAACTTGAATTCGAACTGTTGATTTGTCATCTCCAGCTGTCATTCATGATATGATGACTTCATCCTTATCTTCAAATCTTCATTGCATGCTTGGATGAAGTGCTGGAAAGTCTTCTAAGTGTTGCTTGTCCAGAGTATTGATGAGAATGCTTCTTTTCATCGCATCATCCATTGATCCTCTGGTTGAACTCTTCCATYGGTCCAATGGTTGAACTTTGTCCATCGATCCTCTGGTTAGTCTGTCCATCGATCCAATGGTCGAATTCTAGACTTAGTCGTTTTTGCCTTGATGTCTTCATTGGTCTTCTGGTTCTTCATCACTTGTTGTTTTTCATTACTTTTTACATTTTGCTTTGTGGAGTTTAACAAAATCTACCATGATGCTTAACTTGAGACGGTACTGAGCCTTACCTGACCAATGCGCCCCATTATTTTACGAACGACCATAAGTAGCCCGTACACTTACTTAGGTCCCACAGTTCGCAGTAGTACTAATTCAGCGGTGGTCCAAATTCCACATGATTAGACTAAAAAAACATAGGTAATGTGCATCTCTTTCTGGGTGGGACTGTCAATACAATAGCGGCTATCCACAATACCACGGTCCGGGAACATGCCCGAGTTAACAAGTAGTGTGTACGGACGGGGACTTTATTTGGAAACATACTCCCAAGCACATCAATTTAACATTTATTTCATAGTGCAAGAACAGTCAATATTTCATGACATAATAAACTTGACTAAACAGTTCTTTAGTCCGATAGTTTCAAACAAAATTTGACTAAACAGTTTTTTAGTCCAATGGTTAAATAAATAACAGTATAGTTTGCTTATTCTCATGCTTTTCCCCCAGTTAAATAACTAAAAGCATTAAAAAGTGGGTCCGTGAAAACTCACATGTTTGATGATGAATATCCAATAAGATGACGTCTGAAGCTTTCAACGTTTGCCCTACTTTCATAAACAGATCAACATCCAGAATTTAGATCATTTATGCCATCGGGTTTTTATAAATTAAAGTTGATATTTTATTATTTATTTTAAAAATAGTCCAAAAATTATATATTAAAAGAAATCAAAATCCTTTACTCAAAAGCTGATTTTTAGACAGGTTATAAAATTTGTTTCAGGTATTTTTGGGTTTCACAAATCACTATAAATAGGAATCTTCCAAAAGTTATTTTATGTCCAACTTTTCACATCATCCAAAATAATGAGATCGGTCGACTATTCCAAATATCAAGAATTTTTGAGTGGGTTTAAGTTACTCATTATTATCCTACAACCTTGAGTTACACAGCCCCCAAAACAAATTGCACACTCTTCGAGTGAGTCATTTAGGAGGTCTAACCTCATCATTTTCCAAGGATTTAAATTATATTTTCAAACTAACAAATTTGATCAGTCTCCAGAAAATATTATCCCAATCCTATTAACTTTTGAAGATGGCAAAGACGATTTGAGATGCATGCAAGGTTCTACCATTCTTCAAAACATAACTTTTCATGATCAGACTTCGCATGCAATGGGGTTTTCTCCTACTTTCTTAAAGATCAAAGAACATGGATCATAGATTATCATCCCTTTTTGAAGACATTTTCAGGTCTTTGATGAACAATCTCCCCTCTTTAATTCTCCAGAATTTTTACTAAAAGATCAAGTAGTAGGAGTAGGAGGATGAAAACTTTTGATATTCTATAAAAGTAGGATAACCAGTATCGTACCTTTTTCTTAGAATCTTGAATATTCTTCAAGATTGACAAAAGCTTAGGTTGAGTGGTTTGCTTTAGAGAGAGGTTAGAGAGATGAAAAGCTTAGGTTGAGAATTTGGAATTGAAAGTTTCTCAAAGGATGTGGGGTATTTATATGAGGATTTTAAACAAGGAAATGGGCTGACCTCTAAAGACCCAAACCCAAATAAAACTTTTATTTTTCTTAAATAAGAATAAGCCCACTTAGATTTAAACCCACCAAATAGTTTACAAATAATGACACTATTAATTCCAAAACTCCACCTTTTGATAAAATCATTTGAACATTTAAATGGGACTTTTGTATTTTGAATTTTAAAAGTTTATAATATCAACTTTATTTTATTTGAAGCATTTCTAAAAATTTTGGCATTACGCAAGTTAACTTCATCAGTCACCCACCGAGGCGTGATCTTCCGAACTTAATTTGGGAACTAAGCTAGATGAACTCTAATCATCATAGCTAGATCCTAGTAAAATATAATTCTAAATATAGGACCTAAAATAAGGTGCTAACCTGAAACTCAGAAATGACAGAATGTCACAATAGCCAAAATATTCAATGTTACTTTAGTTCTTATAACCCGTTGTCCAATCCTTTGTTTTATTCCCAATTGTGAAACTGGATGGCAATCTAATATACCTACATATTAAGTGTGGATGAATCAAAATGTTAATGATGATGAAAACATGGAGGAAGATTTAGAAGGTACAAACAATGTTGCAATATTTAACTTTTATTTTAGGTAACAAATATCAATTTAAACATACGTGTCATTATTTTATATTTGTTTCATAACGTACACATTACACAGAGGTTGATGTGAGAAACAAGCAGAATACTGTAAGAATGCAGGAATACTATTATTATAAGTTTCAGATTCGTTCAAACGAGAATGTACTTCTGTTAGGGGGAAGCTTGTTACAACAGTTCATGGTAGATAACTACATCAAGAATGAGACTTCACGTTTTGATTTTTGTCAGAAAAACCAAGCCAAAATAAGAGCAGATTTATATAAAGGTGTTGTGGATTGCATTAATGCCGGTGAGGTGATACCAAGTACAATCGAACAACGAGTTGTGTTGCCTGCAAGTTTTATCGGAGGCCCATGTGATATGCGGTGATGATTTCTTGATGCCATTACTTTAGTGCAAGATGATGGGAAACTCGATATGTTCCTTACAAAGACTTGCAACCAAAAGTGGCCTGAAATCCTTAGAGAGCTATTGCCCGGTCAAACCGACTGATTGACCAGACCTTGTTTCAAGTGTTTTTCATGCCAAACTAGAGGATATGAAAGATCACCTCTTCAAAAAGCACGTCCTCGGTAAATTCGAGGCATATGTTTATGTCATCGAGTTTCAGAAGCGTGGTTTGCCGCATGCACATTTTCTTCTGGATAATGAGAGCCCAACACATCACCAATCCTGATCAGTACAACAAGAGTGTGTGTGCTGAAATCACAGACCAACAAGGTATCACCCAATGCACGAACTAGTCATCCTACACATCATGCATGGTCCTTGCGGTCATTTACGACCGTCCAGTCTTTCTATGCAAGGTGAGACAAAAAAATGTCGTCCCAGATATGCTAAATAGTTCAACAATAAGACGATACATGTTGAGGACTCGTATCTATTATGTTGACAGAGAAATTGTGGAATTAATGTGAATGTATAGGGAAATATACTGGATAATAGATGGGTGGTCCCATATAACCCAAAGTTGTTAATGATGTTCAATTGTCATACCAATGTTGAGGCTTGATCGAGTTTAACATCTATGAAGTATATCTTCAAGTATGTTTACAAGGGTCACGACAAACAAGTTGTTCATATTGATTCAGATGAATAAAGAGTCATTATTGACAAAATTAGAAGGTTCCAAGATGCACGTTATATCTCCCCTGAAAAATTCAATGATCTTGACTCTTTCATCGAGAAGAAGAAATCCACCCTTGAATCCATTTTTAAACTTGGGTGTGTTCAAAAATGTGACAATGCTGCAGTTTTGGGATTTCAGGTTAGTACCTTATTTTAGGATCTTTATTGAAAACTAAGCCTTTCTAGGATTTAGCCTCGATGATCTGAGATCATCTTGCTTATCTCCCAAGATTAGTTTGTTAGATCATGTTTCRRYGGGTAGCTAACCAAGTTAGTTTATGCAATCCCAAATAGTCTTGAAATGCTTCATAAAAATAAAGTTGATATTTAAGTCCAATCTTTTTATATTAAGCTGCCAATTAATTTTTTTAAAGAGTGGAGTTTTAAAATCTTTTGTCAAATTGTTTTGTTTATTTGAAATTATTGGGGTCTAGTATTTAGAAAATAAAAGCATCTTGGGCTTGGGCCTTTAAAGGCCAGCCCATTCCTTATCTAGAAGCCCCATATAAATACCAATTTCCTTTTGAAAGTTCTTCATTCTCCAAAACTCCAGCTATTCCATTCTCTCTCTCTCTCTCTCTAACTCCATCACCTTCGATCCAATTCTAATCCTCCTTGCAAAACTCAAGACTTTTGCTGTTCTTGAGAGTCGTTCGTATCAACCTGTCAAGAAAAGGTATGTTTCAAAGTTGT
>NW_020200914.1:9867-12543 GCF_001531365.2 Cynara cardunculus var. scolymus
TACTTAGAATTTCTCTAAGTATAGATATTGCCACAGAGGCTCTGGTATCGCAACCAAAAGCTCTTGTAAAAGCGAGTAAAAGAACCAGAGGATCGGTGGAAGGATTACTTAGAATTTCTCTAAGTATAGATATTGCCACAGAGGCTCTGGAATCGTAACAAGAAGCTCCGGAAGGTGCGAGCAGAAGAACCAGAGGATCGATGGACGGATGGTTTAATGTTTTTCTGAGTGTAGGAGTGGAACCAGAGGCTCTGGTCTTGTTACCAGAAGCTCTGGAAAATGCACTATGAGGAACCAGAGGCTCTGGCTTTGTTACAAGAAGGTCTGGTAAGTGCTTCAGGAGGAACCAGAGGATCGATGGATGAAAGATCAATAATTATTCTAAGTACGAGGGTTAAAGCCAGTGATTGGTAAAGATAGAATTCCATTGGATTATCAGAAAACCGATGGATAAGAAATCCTTCTCTAAGAACTTTAGTACAACCAGAAGCTCTGGTCTCACGACCAGAAGCTCTGGAAGTGTGACCAGAGGTGTTGTCCAGAGAATCCAGCATGATTGTCATGACTTAGTTTTGTTTAGAAACTTCTATTGTATCACTAAGCTTTTCCTAGAGGACACACTTTAGTAATCAAGATTGTTCATGTCACAGATCTCTACAATGTCCTCTGATCCGAGTGAATATTCCGCTGATGAATTCGGTTATGTAGTTGGTTGCTCAGGAAGAAACTCAACCCGCAATGAAGAAATTGACCCGTACGAGCAAGATACGGCATCAAGTGATGCAGCTGCCACGCCTCAAGTATCTTACCTACCCCCAACGGAGCCGGTACCTGACGTTCCGTCACGAACCCATCCTGGCCCAAGAATTAGAGTCACGGCCAGAAAGAGTGTCCCACTACCACAGCGGATGACATTCGAGAACTCTCAGAGGGTGGTAGGGGAGCCATCCCGACCCCATGTAGGGAGCAGAATGACCCAAATTGTGACCGGGGTACCTGCGTTCTACTCCCAAGGGATGAATCCAACTAAAAGAGATTGGGTGAGGAGGATTGCTGCTGACACACAGGTGCACCAGACCCGACTGGGTTATCATCATCACATCCTTAACAACCTACCCGATGTGATGGAAGCACACCACCAGAGCCTAATAAGGAACAGAGAGGCTACTATTGCAGCCAGGCGGGAAATTAGAAAATTGTATGGATGGTTGGTAATTTGTGGTATGATGATGTTAGTATTGGGAATAGCCATAGGATGGATGTTGTTCTAGATTAAGAAGGAAGGATAGAACACTTGCTCCTATGCACTGTTGATAGAAACCTTGTTTTGCAACCCCTCCCACCATTTTATCAATGCATGAACACCTTTTGAAGAATGCTTATTATGTCAATTTATTGTTCGAATGAGTTTACTCTATTTTGGTTTTGGTAATGCCTGATCATTCTCCATGCGAAGAACACTTTTGGGTACCATAGAAATATCTGGGAAGTTATAACACTGGTTTTGCCATCAAACTTACGAATTCCATTCTGATTAGGATCTAAAGAAATGCCGCCAAGAAGGGAGAATCCCGATATATCGTAACTCGTGTCAGATCAACTTATTGCCGCACTTCCTAATATAGTCAGCCAAGTAGCTGCTGGTTTGAACGCCAACCAACCCTCAAACTCTGAGTCTAGGCCTCTGCGGGAATGCACTTACAAGACTTTCAGAGCTTGCAACCCCAAAGAATTTAATGGAACCAAAGGAGCGTTAGGATTACTATCCTGGCTCGAGAGCATGGAGTCTGTCCTTCACATTAGCAAATGTACTGAAGGAAATAAGGTAGAATATGCGGCATGCCTATTGCAAGGAAGGGCGCTCACTTGGTGGAACACTTTAGTACAAACCAGAGGCCGAGAAGCGGCTAACCAGCTCTCCTGGGAAGAATTTAAGAAATTGCTAAAGGATGAATACGGCCCGAGAAGTGAAGTCCAAAAGCTGGAAATGGAGTTATGGAACCTCGAAATGAAGGGAGACAATATTTCTGCATACACTACGAGATTTTATGAAATGGCAAACCTGGTGCCGCACCTTGTGACACCAGAGGAAGCCCGTATAGAAATATATATTTGGGGATTGTCTCTAGAATAAGGGGAAACATCACCTCGGCCAACCCAAAGACTCTCGAGGAGGCAATAGAGATTGCCACCAAGCTTACGAATAATGTTGTGCGATCCGGAGGGTTTGCCAAAGGAAAACGAAAGTTGGAGGAGCATGGGGATCGAAGAATTGGAGGGAAATCTGACAGAAGCAGGAGGGTAACAAGGAATTTTGGAGCTCAAACACAGGTGGTAGGACAGGATGATGCAGTTAGATGCAATAAGTTCAAATTTCCGCATCGAGGGAATTGCATCATCTGCCAAAGGTGTCATCTACGGGGCCACACGACAAAGGATTGCGGGAAACGGTTATGTTTCGACTGTGGAAGTCCAGACCACATAAGGAATGTGTGCCCAAAAAGGAAAGCTGGGGCAAATGCAAACCAGACTCGGCAGGTTAGTACAGGCAACTCAGGAAGTCAGGCTCGGGGCAGAGCATTTGAATTGGGAGCCAGGGAAGCCAGAGAGGATCCCAACGTAGTTTCAGGTACGTTTCTTCTAAATAATGAATTTGCATCGGTTCTATTTGACTCA
>NW_020200914.1:12648-16560 GCF_001531365.2 Cynara cardunculus var. scolymus
CTCTAAATAATGAATTTGCATTGGTTCTATTTGACTCAGGGGCAGACAGAAGTTTTGTGTCACTAGACTTTAAGCAGAAAATTAATTTAAAGCCCCAGAAATTGAAAGACGCTTTTGTAATCGAGTTTGCCAATGGTCAGGAATTCAAAGCTAGAAACGTAATTTTGAATTGCACTCTGAACTTAGCTAATAAGGACTTTAGCATAGACCTTGTACCGATCGAATTAGGAAGTTTCAACGTAATTGTAGGCATGGATTGGCTATCCAAAAATCAAGCTGAGATTGTTTGTTCAAAAAAGCTTATCCGAATTCCTCGAGGGGAAAAGGAACCAATTGTGGTCCAGGGAGACAAGTTAGATCGAATGATTAAGCTGGTATCCTGCATAAAGATGCTGAAGTATCTGAAGAAGAATTACACCGCGTACCTGGCCCATGTAATTGATGGAAGGATAAAGGAGATTAGTATTGAGGACTTACCTGTAGTTCGAGAGTTTTCCGACGTTTTCCCTAAAGATTTACCAGGCCTGCCCCCACAAGACAAGTCGAATTCGGTATCGACTTAAAATTCCTGGAGCTGCCCCAGTGGCAAGGGCACCATACCGCTTGGCACCATCGGAAATGCAAGAGATGTCGACCCAACTTCAGGAGTTGCTAGACAGACGATTCATAAGACCAAGTTACTCACCTTGGGGTGCACCAGTACTATTCGTTAAAAATAAAGATGGGTCAATGTGTATGTGCATTGATTATAGGGAACTTAATAAGTTGACCATCAAGAATAGATACCCTCTCCCTAAAATTGATGACCTATTCGATCAACTCCAAGGGGCAGCCTATTTTTCCAAGATTGACTTGCGATCCGGGTATCACCAGTTGAGGGTTCGGGAAGAGGACATTCCCAAGACAGCCTTCAGGACCCTGTACGGTCATTATGAATTTATGGTTATGCCATTCGAGCTAACCAATACACCAGCCGTCTTCATGGATCTGATGAATAGAGTTTGTAGTCCATACCTGGATAAATTCATGATCGTCTTCATAGACGACATATTAATTTATTCAGGAAGCCGAGAAGACCATGAGCGACATCTGAGGGTAATTTTGGAAGTACTCCAAAATGAGAAGTTGTATGCCAAATTTTTCAAGTGTGAATTCTGGTTACAGGAAGTACAGTTTCTGGGCCATATAGTCAATGAAAAAGGAATTCAAGTAGACCCCGCCAAGCTTGAGGCTATTAGGAATTGGGAAGCCCCACGAACCCCTACAGAGATCCGTCAATTCCTTGGATTAGCAGGCTATTATCGGTGATTCATCGCAAATTTTTCGAAAATTGCACAGCCGCTCACAGCCTTAACCCAAAAGGACAAGAAGTTCATTTGGGTTGAGAAGCAAGAATAAGCATTCGAGACTCTCAAGAAGAAATTATGCAATGCACCTATCTTATCCTTACCGGAGGGTTTGGAAAACTTCATGGTCTTTTGTGACGCATCACATCAAGGTTTAGGATGCGTATTGATGCAAAAAGATAAGGTCATTGCATATGCCTCGAGACAACTTAAAGCGCATGAGATGAATTATACTACGCACGACCTCGAGTTGGGAACAATAGTATTTGCACTTAAGATATGGAGGCATTATCTCTACGGCACCAAATGCACCATTTACACTGATCATAAAAGCCTTCAACAGATCCTCATTCAGAAAATGCTAAATATAGGGCAAAGAAGATGGGTTGAATTGCTTAGTGATTATGATTGTGAGATCAAATACCATCCAGGCAAAGCCAATGTTGTAGCCGATGCTTTGAGCCGAAAGGGAGGAGTAAAACCATCGAGGGTGCGATCTTTGGGAGCCATGGTGAATACCAGTTTGAAGGCCCGAATCTTAGAAGATCAAAAGGAAGCTTTAAGGAAGGAGAATTTGAAGAATGAGATTCTGCACGRCATAGAGTCCAAATTTYAGATAAGGKCTGACGGGRTRTATTATTTAGGAAATAGAGTTTGGATACCTAAGATTGGMAACCTTAGATCAATCATTTTGGACGAAGCCCATCGATCAAAATACTCGATTCACCCGGGAGCAGATAAGATGTATAGGGATTTAAGAGCTCATTATTGGTGGCCTGGAATGAAGAAAGACATTGCACTATATGTAAATAAGTGCTTAACTTGTGCAATAGTCAAGGATGAACACCAGAAACCTTCTTGTCTGCTCCAACTGCCTGAAATTCCTCAATGGAAATGGGAACAGATATCGATGGACTTTATAACTAAGTTACCCCAAACTGGAAAGGGGAATGATGCCATTTGGGTGATTGTAGATCGATTGACAAAATCTACTCATTTCTTGCCAATCCGAGAAGACTATAAGATGAAAAAATTAGCTCAGATCTATATAAATGAAATCATCGCTAGGCATGGAGTACCTATTTCCATTCTATCGGATAGGGACAACCATTTTACGTCAAGGTTTTGGCAGTCGCTTCAGCAAGGGATGGGTACTCGTCTAGACCTAAGCACTTCTTATCACCCCCAGACTGATGGACAAACCGAAAGAACTATCCAGACCCTGGAAGACATGTTGCGCGCCTGTGTTATAGATTTTGGTGGAAGCTGGGACACGCATCTTCCGTTAGTGGAATTTGCCTACAACAACAACTACCATACCAGCATCCAGTGTGCGCCTTATGAAGCTTTGTATGGGCGTAAGTGCAGATCTCCACTGTGTTGGTCAGAAATTGCCGATAAGCAACTAACTGGACCTGACGTTATCCAAGAAACTACCGATAAGATTATGGTAATCAGAAATTGACTCAGGGCTGCAAGGGATCGTCAGAAAAGCTATGCCAACAATCGGAGGAGACCATTAGAGTTCCAAAAAGGTGATAAAGTTTTTCTAAAGGTCTCACCATGGAAAGGAGTGATGCGTTTTGGAAAGAGAGGCAAGTTGGGTCCTCGTTATATTGGTCCCTTCGAAATAGCAGAAAGGATTGGGCCAGTGGCATACAAGCTAAATTTGCCCTCGGAGTTAAGCGCTGTCCATAATACATTCCATGTATCAAATCTTAAAAGATGCTTATGAGATGAAACTCAAGTGATGCCACTGGAAGACGTGCAAGTTAATGACCAACTACATTATGTTGAAAAACCCATAGAGATCATGGATAGAGAAGTTAAGCAGTTGAGGCGTAGCAGGATCCCCATAGTAAATGTTCATTGGAACTTGAGGCATGTACCAGAGTACACGTGGGAAAGGGAAGACTTCATGAAAAGCAAGTATCCCCAGCTGTTCTCAAGGCCAACCATGATTTGAATTTTGACGATTAAATTTAGGGACGAAATTTTTCTGGCTTGGGGAGACTGTGACAATTCTACATTTTTGGGATTTCAGGTTAGTACCTTATTTTAGGATCTTTATTGAAAACTAAGCCTTTCTAGGATTTAGCCTCGATGATTTGAGATCATCTTTCTTATCTCCCAAGATTAGTTTGTTAGATCATGTTTCGGTGGGTAGCTAACCAAGTTAGTTTATGCAATGCCAAATAGTCTTGAAATGTTTCATAAAAATAAAGTTGATATTTAAGTCCAATCTTTTTTATATTAAGCTGCCAATTAATTTTTTTTAAAGAGTGGAGTTTTAAAATCTTTTGTCAAATTGTTATGTTTATTTAAAATTATTGGGGTCTAGTATTTTGAAAATAAAAGCATCTTGGGCATGGGCCTTTAAAGGCCAGCCCATTCCTTCTCTAGAAGCCCCATATAAATACCCCTTTCCTTTTGAAAATTCTTCATTCTCGAAAACTCCAGCTATTCCGTTCTCTCTCTCTCCAACTCCATCACCTTCCAACCGATTCTAATCCTCCTTGCAAAACTCAAGACTTTTGCTGTTCTTGAGACTCGTTCGTATCAACCT
>NW_020200914.1:16775-19005 GCF_001531365.2 Cynara cardunculus var. scolymus
TGAGACCCCTCCCCATCATTGCTACCATTCTYCGGCATGCAACCGGTTTGGGAGGCATGTGACTCAAGGTTGTAGAATTTTTGAAAAGAGTGTTAAACCCACTCAAAATCTCTTGATTTTGAGTTTGATTTTGATAGTTGGCGGCTGTCATCATTGTTTTGGGATGACATTTATTGATGTCATTATTTGGATTTTGGAAGGTTCCTTTTTATTAAATATTAAAATATCAGYTTTATTTTATGAATACACTTGATGGCTTTGCATTGGAAACAACTTTGCCCTATCTGAGTCAAAAAAACTGTAATATTCTGGTTATATTTCAAGTTTAAACACACACACACACACACACACACATATATATATATATATGTATACGGTTATGTATGTAGGTGTGTAATATTTTTGGTGATGATTTAAAATTTATTTGTTTTAAACAAAAAGGGGGGAGGTCGGCTAGATGAGCTGCCCATCACCTCTCCTCCTTTTTGTATGTATATATAGATTTTTGAGAAGAAAAGGTACACACACACATAATATATTTAGAAGTTTTCTCTTAAGAATCAGAAGGATTTCATAGGAAAAGGATTTCAAAAGCCTTGATACACGATTTCTAAAGATCAGTGTATTAGAGCTTTGGATATGAATTGTTTACATACAATTTGATAAGCATTTGGAACTGGTTATTATGAATTCGGCTTCATATTATGTATGTTCTTGTTTAAACCGTTCAAGTGGTGTCCGGATTGATATTCGGATAAGTAAACCGCTCCTTTTCCGGAGTCTTACCTAAACCGGCCAAGAGGTGACCGGATATCATCTAAATCGGCCAAGAGGTGACCGGATATCATTTAAACCGGCCAAGAGGTGACCGGATATCATGTAAACCGTTCAAAAGATTGGGTGGTGTATTGACCGGATTGTTTTAAACCGGTTAAAGATTGAAACATGTATTGTCCGGTTTAATTTAAACCGGTCAAGATTATAAGTGAAGTATTGTTCGGATTTCTTATCCGGACAAAGATGTTAACTAAATTTCAAGTTAGGTTGACCGGACTTGTTATCCGGACAAGATTGACCGGACTTCAAGTTCGGATAAAGAGAACGTTTTTGAAATGTTTTTGAGAGGTAATGGCGGTGTAACCGCGAGAGAGATGAAATGGCGGTGTAACCGCCAAAGAGATGAAATGGCGGTGTAACCGCGAGAGATATGAAATGGCTGTGTAACCGCGAGAAAGAGATATAATGGCGGTGTAACCGCGAGAGAGATGAAATGGTGGTGTAACCGCAAGAGAAATGTAATGGCGGTGTAACCGCGAGAGAGATGAAATGGCGGTTTAACCGCGAGAGAGATGTAATGGCGGTGTAACCACGAGAGAGATGAAATGGCGGTGTAACCGCAAGAGAGATGTATTGACGGTGTAACCGTGAGAAACATAAATATGCTTATGTTTTGATTCTAAACTGATTGTTTGGAATGTATGTTGTTTATATGATATTTATACACTCACTAGACCTTTTTGGTCTAACGCTCAGTTGTTGGACTAACCTGTTTTGCAGGTCAGCATACTCTGCAAGATAAAGGCAAAGGAAAAGTTTAGATGATGATATAGTTTGTTCTTATATGTATTAATGATACATTTTGTTAGTTCATGTTTTGTAATAATACTATTTTTAGTATTATGAGTATGATGATATGAATTATATGTATATGGAATATGAGGGTTGTTACAGTTGGTACCAGAGCCTTAGTTTAAGGGATCTGGGTATTTGCGAAATACTTAGACTTAAACTAGAGGTTTGGGAAGTTATGATAATAGGTTTCACTGGGTCTAGGAACATGAGAATATGTTATAGCTGAACCTATTATGAGAGAGATAGATTATATATGACTGATATAATCTGAGTTATGAGTAACACATGAGGATAAATGTGTTATTATGTTGTGATTATGAGAATAATCATGTGTGTTTAAATGTGACAGAAAAGGTTACATACTAAGAAATGGCAGATAATCCCAATCAATCGGGAACGACCTCAACTAGTTATGGAAGAGGTCGGGGAAGAAGAAATGTTACACAAGGAGAGGATCCAAAAAATGTAATCGAAACACGAAGTCGTAGCAGAGGACGAGGAAGAGGTAGAGGTACTAGACAGGAACATGAATTGTCGGCCCAAGAAAGTTCAATGTCTGGCCGTGGTCGAGGAAGAGCAAGGGGTGGACATAATGTTT